>NC_068366.1:62945296-63099003 GCF_020536995.1 Dreissena polymorpha | reverse complement strand
ATCATCAATAGGGTGGGCCTTTATTATATGATAATAGAAATACCATGGGTCAGACTGGCGGCTCTTCACTTGGCTCCCTTATATCAGGTCAGACTGGCTGGCTCTTCACTTGGCTCCCTCCTATCATGGGTCAGACTGCCTGGCTCTTCACTGTCAGCAGTGGACATGGACTCTGAAAGAACCAAAGTGAAACCTGTAGATTGCATTTGATCAGCACAGTTAACACTGGCCGGTTGTATCATGAGAGGCTCGACTCCTGTATAGTTGCCTCAATGCCTGTAAGCATTAATGTCAACAGTGGGGTCTTGTATGTCTATTATCCATTGGTGGGTCTTGCTGAAAATCTATAGAAACATATATTGGCTTGGACAACAGAAAATTGTACTAGAATATATAGTCTACAGTTGGGTCATGTCTTTATCATCAATAGGTGGGCCTTTATTCTATGATAACAGAAATACCATGGGTCAGACTGGCTGGCTCTTCACTTGGCTCCTCCTATCATGGCTCAGACTGGCTGGCTCTTCACTTGGCTCCCTCCTATCATGGGTCAGACTGCCTGGCTCTTCACTGTCAGCAGTTGACATGGACTCTGAAAGAACCAAAGTGAAACCTGTAGATTGCATTTGATCAGCACAGTTAACACTGGCCTGTTGTATCATGAGAGGCTCTGACTCCTGTATAGTTGCCTCAATGCCTGTAAGCACTATAATGTCAACAGTGGGGTCTTGTATGTCTATTATCCATTGGTGGGTCTTGCTGAAATCTATAGAAACAAGGGCTGTTTGTAAAACATGCATGCCCCACATATGGGCTGTCCGTTGTACTGGCAGCCATTGTGTGAATACGACTTTTGTCACTGTGACCTTGACCTTTGTACTAGTGACCTGAAAATCAATAGGGGTCATCTGCAAGTCACGATCAATGTACCTATGAAGTGTCAGATCCTAGGCAAAAGCGTTCTTGAGTTATCATTCGAAAATCATTTGACTATTTCGGGTCACTGTGACCTTGACCTTTGACCATGTGACCTCAAAATCTATAGGGTTCATCTGCGAGTCATGATCAATCTACCCATGAAGTTTCATGATCCTAGGCGTATGCGTTCTTGAGTTATAATCCGGAAACCATTTACAATTTCGATCACCGTGACCTTGACCTAGTGACCTCAAAATCAATAGGGGTCATCTGCAAGTCATGATCAATGTACCTATGATGTTTCATGATCCTAGGCCCAAGCGTTCTTGAGTTATCGTATGACAACCACCTGGTGGACGGACGGACCGATCGACATGAGCAAAGCAATATACCCCCTCTTCTTCGAAGGGTGGCATAAATAATATTGGCTTGGACAACAGAAAATTGTACTAGAATATATAGTCTTCAGTTGGGTCATGTCTTTATCATCAATAGGTGGGCCTTTATTATATGATAATAGAAATACCATGGGTCAGACTGGCTGGCTCTTCACTTGGCTCCCTCCTATCATGGGTCAGACTGGCTGGCTCTTCACTTGGCTCCCTCCTATTCATGGGTCAGACTGCCTGGCTCTTCACTGTCAGCAGTTGACATGGACTCTGAAAGAACAAAGTGAAACCTGTAGATTGCATTTGATCAGCACAGTTAACACTGGCCTGTTGTATCATGAGAGGCTCTGACTCCTGTATAGTTGCCTCAATGCCTGTAAGCATAATTTTATAATGTCAACAGTGGGGTCTTGTATGTCTATTATCCATTGGTGGGTCTTGCTGAAATCTATAGAAACAAGGGCTGTTTGTAAAACATGCATGCCCCACATATGGGCTGTCCGTTGTACTGGCAGCCATTGTGTGAATACGACTTTTGTCACTGTGACCTTGACCTTTGACCTAGTGACCTGAAAATCAGTAGGGGTCATCTGCAAGTCACGATCAATGTACCTATGAAGTGTCATGATCCTAGGCAAAAGCGTTCTTGAGTTATCATTCGAAAATCATTTGACTATTTCGGGTCACTGTGACCTTGACCTTTCTTGAGTTATAATCCGGAAACCATTTTACAATTTCGATCACCGTGACCTTGACCTAGTGACCTCAAAATCAATAGGGGTCATCTGCAAGTCATGATCAATGTACCTATGATGTTTCATGATCCTAGGCCCAAGCGTTCTTGAGTTATCGTATGACAACCACCTGGTGGACGGACGGACCGATCGACATGAGCAAAGCAATATACCCCCTCTTCTTCGAAGGGTGGCATAAATATATATTGGCTTGGACAACAGAAAATTGTACTAGAATATATAGTCTACAGTTGGGTCATGTCTTTATCATCAATAGGTGGGCCTTTATTATATGATAATAGAAATACCATGGGTCAGACTGGCTGGCTCTTCACTTGGCTCCCTTCTATCATGGGTCAGACTGGCTGGCTCTTCACTTGGCTCCCTCCTATCATGGGTCAGACTGCCTGGCTCTTCACTGTCAGCAGTTGACATGGACTCTGAAAGAACCAAAGTGAAACCTGTAGATTGCATTTGATCAGCACAGTTAACACTGGCCTGTTGTATCATGAGAGGCTCTGACTCCTGTATAGTTGCCTCAATGCCTGTAAGCATATAATGTCAACAGTGGGGTCTTGTATGTCTATTATCCATTGGTGGGTCTTGCTGAAATCTATAGAAAATATATATTGGCTTGGACAACAGAAAATTGTACTAGAATATATAGTCTACAGTTGGGTCATGTCTTTATCATCAATAGGTGGGCCTTTATTCTATGATAACAGAAATACCATGGGTCAGACTGGCTGTCTCTTCACTTGGCTTCCTCCTATCATGGCTCAGACTGGCTGGCTCTTCACTTGGCTCCCTCCTATCATGGGTCAGACTGCCTGGCTCTTCACTGTCAGCAGTTGACATGGACTCTGAAAGAACCAAAGTGAAACCTGTAGATTGCATTTGATCAGCACAGTTAACACTGGCCTGTTGTATCATGAGAGGCTCTGACTCCTGTATAGTTGCCTCAATGCCTGTAAGCACATAATGTCAACAGTGGGGTCTTGTATGTCTATTATCCATTGGTGGGTCTTGCTGAAATCTATAGAAACAAGGGCTGTTTGTAAAACATGCATGCCCCACATATGGGCTGTCCGTTGTACTGGCAGCCATTGTGTGAATACGACTTTTGTCACTGTGACCTTGACCTTTGAACTAGTGACCTGAAAATCAATAGGGGTCATCTGCAATTCACGATCAATTTACCTATGAAGTGTCATGATCCTAGGCAAAAGCGTTCTTGAGTTATCATTCGAAAATCATTTGACTATTTCGGGTCACTGTGACCTTGACCTTTGACCATGTGACCTCAAAATCTATAGGGTTCATCTGCGAGTCATGATCAATCTACCCATGAAGTTTCATGATCCTAGGCGTATGCGTTCTTGAGTTATAATCCGGAAACCATTTTACAATTTCGATCACCGTGACCTTGACCTAGTGACCTCAAAATCAATAGGGGTCATCTGCAAGTCATGATCAATGTACCTATGATGTTTCATGATCCTAGGCCCAAGCGTTCTTGAGTTATCGTATGACAACCACCTGGTGGACGGACGGACCGATCGACATGAGCAAAGCAATATACCCCCTCTTCTTCGAAGGGTGGCATAAATATATATTGGCTTGGACAACAGAAAATTGTACTAGAATATATAGTCTTCAGTTGGGTCATGTCTTTATCATCAATAGGTGGGCCTTTATTATATGATAATAGAAATACCATGGGTCAGACTGGCTGGCTCTTCACTTGGCTCCCTCCTATCATGGGTCAGACTGGCTGGCTCTTCACTTGGCTCCCTCCTATCATGGGTCAGACTGCCTGGCTCTTCACTGTCAGCAGTTGACATGGACTCTGAAAGAACCAAAGTGAAACCTGTAGATTGCATTTGATCAGCACAGTTAACACTGGCCTGTTGTATCATGAGAGGCTCTGACTCCTGTATAGTTGCCTCAATGCCTGTAAGCATATAATGTCAACAGTGGGGTCTTGTATGTCTATTATCCATTGGTGGGTCTTGCTGAAATCTATAGAAACAAGGGCTGTTTGTAAAACATGCATGCCCCACATATGGGCTGTCCGTTGTACTGGCAGCCATTGTGTGAATACGACTTTTGTCACTGTGACCTTGACCTTTGACCTAGTGACCTGAAAATCAATAGGGGTCATCTGCAAGTCACGATCAATGTACCTATGAAGTGTCATGATCCTAGGCAAAAGCGTTCTTGAGTTATCATTCGAAAATCATTTGACTATTTCGGGTCACTGTGACCTTGACCTTTTCTTGAGTTATAATCCGGAAACCATTTTACAATTTCGATCACCGTGACCTTGACCTAGTGACCTCAAAATCAATAGGGGTCATCTGCAAGTCATGATCAATGTACCTATGATGTTTCATGATCCTAGGCCCAAGCGTTCTTGAGTTATCGTATGACAACCACCTGGTGGACGGACGGACCGATCGACATGAGCAAAGCAATATACCCCCTCTTCTTCGAAGGGTGGCATAAATATATATTGGCTTGGACAACAGAAAATTGTACTAGAATATATAGTCTACAGTTGGGTCATGTCTTTATCATCAATAGGTGGGCCTTTATTATATGATAATAGAAATACCATGGGTCAGACTGGCTGGCTCTTCACTTGGCTCCCTTCTATCATGGGTCAGACTGGCTGGCTCTTCACTTGGCTCCCTCCTATCATGGGTCAGACTGCCTGGCTCTTCACTGTCAGCAGTGGACATGGACTCTGAAAGAACCAAAGTGAAACCTGTAGATTGCATTTGATCAGCACAGTTAACACTGGCCTGTTGTATCATGAGAGGCTCTGACTCCTGTATAGTTGCCTCAATGCCTGTAAGCATATAATGTCAACAGTGGGGTCTTGTATGTCTATTATCCATTGGTGGGTCTTGCTGAAATCTATAGAAAATATATATTGGCTTGGACAACAGAAAATTGTACTAGAATATATAGTCTACAGTTGGGTCATGTCTTTATCATCAATAGGTGGGCCTTTATTCTATGATAACAGAAATACCATGGGTCAGACTGGCTGGCTCTTCACTTGGCTTCCTCCTATCATGGCTCAGACTGGCTGGCTCTTCACTTGGCTCCCTCCTATCATGGGTCAGACTGCCTGGCTCTTCACTGTCAGCAGTTGACATGGACTCTGAAAGAACCAAAGTGAAACCTGTAGATTGCATTTGATCAGCACAGTTAACACTGGCCTGTTGTATCATGAGAGGCTCTGACTCCTGTATAGTTGCCTCAATGCCTGTAAGCATATAATGTCAACAGTGGGGTCTTGTATGTCTATTATCCATTGGTGGGTCTTGCTGAAATCTATAGAAACAAGGGCTGTTTGTAAAACATGCATGCCCCACATATGGGCTGTCCGTTGTACTGGCAGCCATTGTGTGAATACGACTTTTGTCACTGTGACCTTGACCTTTGACCTAGTGACCTGAAAATCAATAGGGGTCATCTGCAAGTCACGATCAATGTACCTATGAAGTGTCATGATCCTAGGCAAAAGCGTTCTTGAGTTATCATTCGAAAATCATTTGACTATTTCGGGTCACTGTGACCTTGACCTTTGACCATGTGACCTCAAAATCTATAGGGTTCATCTGCGAGTCATGATCAATCTACCCATGAAGTTTTATGATCCTAGGCGTATGCGTTCTTGAGTTATAATCCGGAAACCATTTTACAATTTCGATCACCGTGACCTTGACCTAGTGACCTAAAAATCAATAGGGGTCATCTGCAAGTCATGATCAATGTACCTATGATGTTTCATGATCCTAGGCCCAAGCGTTCTTGAGTTATCGTATGACAACCACCTGGTGGACGGACGGACCGATCGACATGAGCAAAGCAATATACCCCCTCTCCTTCGAAGGGTGGCATAAATATATATTGGCTTGGACAACAGAAAATTGTACTAGAATATATAGTCTTCAGTTGGGTCATGTCTTTATCATCAATAGGTGGGCCTTTATTATATGATAATAGAAATACCATGGGTCAGACTGGCTGGCTCTTCACTTGGCTCCCTCCTATCATGGGTCAGACTGGCTGGCTCTTCACTTGGCTCCCTCCTATCATGGGTCAGACTGCCTGGCTCTTCACTGTCAGCAGTTGACATGGACTCTGAAAGAACCAAAGTGAAACCTGTAGATTGCATTTGATCAGCACAGTTAACACTGGCCTGTTGTATCATGAGAGGCTCTGACTCCTGTATAGTTGCCTCAATGCCTGTAAGCATATAATGTCAACAGTGGGGTCTTGTATGTCTATTATCCATTGGTGGGTCTTGCTGAAATCTATAGAAACAAGGGCTGTTTGTAAAACATGCATGCCCCACATATGGGCTGTCCGTTGTACTGGCAGCCATTGTGTGAATACGACTTTTGTCACTGTGACCTTGACCTTTGACCTAGTGACCTGAAAATCAATAGGGGTCATCTGCAAGTCACGATCAATGTACCTATGAAGTGTCATGATCCTAGGCAAAAGCGTTCTTGAGTTATCATTCGAAAATCATTTGACTATTTCGGGTCACTGTGACCTTGACCTTGTGACCTCAAAATCAATAGGGGTCATCTGCGAGTCATGATCAATCTACCTATGAAGTTTCATGATCCTAGGCATATGGGTTCTTGAGTAATCATCCGAAAATCATTTTACTATTTACTATTTACATAAAAATCAATATGGTACATGCCATATAAGGAAGTCATAGTATTTCCAACCAATCAGCCTCAACCCCGCTCAGGTAGTATATGACATATTTTGCAGGGCTACCTGAGGGGAGACAATGTATGAGGGATATACGAATCTGTATATCCACCTCATTAACTAATCAAATAGCATCAAATTTATTCAAAGTATTTTAAATATAAATACATGTATATAGTCAACAGTTGTGTCTAATTATCCATTGAAATCTACATAAAAAGTATATTGGATAGGACAACAGCAGTTTTGCTGTTATGTATATACATATATAGTCAACAGTTGGGTCTCGTCATTATTATCCATTGATGGGTCTTTCTGATATCTACAGAAAAAGTATATTGGGTAGGAAAACAGCAGTTTTGCTGTTAAGTATATATATATATATATATATATACATTTTGTTTAATGTTGGGTCTCCACATTTTTATCCTTAAGTGTATCATTTTTGAAATATATATAGTTATAAGTAGGGTCTTGTCTTATTTTCGGGTAGATGATCAGAGTTAGAACCACACCTATTTAGGGCATTCTGTCAAAAATGACTAAGTTATTGAATGTTTTTATAATACACCTCCATAATGCATGTGTATACTCTACGCGACCCGTGATTTTTGCATACATCTCTCTTCACTGCAATCTATGCAGCGTGACAAATCAAGCTGATTCCGAGCAAATTTGACCCCAGGGGAATAATTTGAACAAATTTGAAAGAGGTTCACCCAAGGAACATTCCTGAGAAATTTCATCAGAATTGGACCAATACTTTAGAAGAAGATGTTTAAAGAAAAAGTTAACGCACACACGGACGCACGACGGACACAGGACCATGACATAAGCCCCGCTGGCCAGATGGAGCTAAAAATAAATATATATTTATTTTTTTAGGTGGATTTTTTTTTACCAGAAAGGGGAAACAAACAGCCTAGTTCGGCGTCTGTCATAGAAGGTAAAAAACCCGTTTCTAAAATGGGACCCAGCAATACTTCTTATAGGACCCAACAATATTTCTTATATGGTACCTGACAATATTTCTTACAATGCTTATTATACATGGGACCCAACAATGTTTCGTATATGGGACCCAACAATACTTCTAATATAGGACCCAACAATATTTCTTATAATACTTCTTATATGGGACTCAACAGTATTTCTTATATGGGACCCAACAATATTACTTATATGAGACCCGAAAATTAGCGTAAACATGTTTATTTCTTATATGGGACCCTACGATGTTTATTACTTGTAAGAGGCCCAACAATTCTTATTACATGTATTTAGGCAGAAATATTGCAATAATAAAGCTTCAAACAAGGATACATCGTAAACAACCTAATAAATAAATATTCTGCCCATTGGGAATTGGCAAAAATGACTTCGCAAACTGGAAATCTGAAATTGGAAATTCTGCAATCTGGTACAAAGATGGCGAAGATCACAGCTTAATTGCTTTATTCGTCCATTTAACAGATTTTAATGGCATAGAGGTTAAACGACTTTCGACAGCTCATTGGTGTTAATCTGTTGTGTAATGTCAATAAAGGTGTGAAAAACTCGCAAGTCATGTTTATAACATGTATTCCCTATCAGAGCAGTATGTGTAAGAAAAATAAATGAAATAATCCAGGCAATTTGTTTCATGCTTATGCAGTGCAACTGTTAACAGATATTCACTTTCATTTTAACCCATTATCAGAAAGTACCACTCAAAATGTGCAGCTCCATGAAAAACACATACATGCCAAATATGAAGTAGCTTTCTTCAATATAGCAAAAGTGATTGCAAAATGTTAAAGTTGGCAGAAACAGACCAACAGGGGAAAATCCATATGTCCCCCACTATAGTGAATGGGAACATAAAAAATAAAATGGGCTGGGTGGTGGTGGGGGGGGGGGGGAGGGGGGTATAGTGTAAGGGTGTGGTGGTCATTTATAAGGTGGGGGGAGTCTATTGTGGTATGTCAGTTAAGAGTTGTTTTGTCAAATTATCAGTCAAATCTTATCATAAATAAAGAAGTTATGGCAATTTTAGCAAAATTAAATAATTTGACCTTGAGAGTCAAGGTCATTCAAAGGTCAAGGTAAAATTCAACTTGCCAGGTACAGTACCCTCATGATAGCATGAAAGTATTTGAAGTTTAGAATCAATAACCTTGATACTTTAGAAGTAAAATGGATCTAAACACAAAATTCACATAACCAAATCTTCAATTTTCTAAGTATAAAGGGCCCATAATTCCGTCAGAATGCCAGTCAGAGTTGCATGACTTTGCCTGCACAGTCCCCTTATGATAGTTAATAAGTGTTGCAAGTATGAAAGCAATAGCTTTGATACTTACGGAATAAAGTGGACCTAAACACAAAACTTAACCAAATTTTCAATTTTCTAAGTATAAAAAGGGCACATAATTCTGTCAAAATGCACGCCAGAGTTATCTAACTTTGCCTGCCCAGTCCCCTCTTGATAGTTAGTAAGTGTACCAAGTTTGAATGCAAAAGCATTGATACTTAATGAGTAAAGTGGACCTAAATCAGGGGGTTTTCAGCACTGTCTGCGCCTCCGGAAAACGGAGGCACTCCCAAAGCAAACGGACCCGATCCCAAACCAAAATATTAAAAAAAAGTCCCAACTTCCAAAAAAAAAATTTTTTTTTTTCTTTAAAGAATGAAGTGTCTTATAACTTGTGTGACTAACCAGTGTTTGTTTTGGTAAAAAATATCTGCTATAAGGTTTTGACTGTTCAGTTCTTATCTCAGAGTGTAACTGTAACTAATAAACAAAAATGCAGTACTTGAATAAACGTTGAACACGCCCAATATTGCATCTGTTTATATAAAGAAGACAAAATAACAAATAAAAACAAATTTATTTGTTAAACTACTGAATTATTTAAGCATGATATATTCACTATTTTTTCCCAAATGAGCTGTTTAATCGAAGCAAAATTTCCCCAAATGGCCAATTGTGTCGATAAAAAATTCCCAATTTGGTCAGACTCCTTTTCCCAAAATAGACAGAAAAACCCCTGTAAATGCAAAACTTAATCGGACGCCTACGCCAAGGTGATGACAATAGCTCATAATTTTTTTTCAAAAAATAGATGAGCTAAAAATGAAAAGATGCAAACTAACATGAAAATTAAATCTTAACAAGCAGGCTGTAATGATACCTTTGAATTTGATTTTGCCATTCACTGGATAATTCAAGTATCATATACATGTTTGCCCTAGGTGGCAGACCATTTAAAGCGGGTATATACGATCTTGTCAAATATTTATTAATTAATATAAAATGTGCAAAAAACTTATTATACATATATTTCAAAATAAACTAAAATACAAGTAAAGAAGAACATTTGTCGGAAAATGCGAAATAAGCAGAATATTTAAAATTGAAATCGAAAAAGCCTGTACAGCCGAATTCGCCAGCATGTATATCATGCATGTAAGATGTGAATCTAAATTTAGTTTAACGGTTCATTTTAAATTCCTGCAGCGATATTGATTCATACGACACACGAACACTTACTTAAAAGACGAATGCATCGGTTATTGTAGGAAAATATGTACGAATTATCTTCGTCACAATCAGCTTGGTGCGCAAGTTTGCATTTGCTGCATTTTATGAAATTCGTCTTAAATGTATCATTTTTCTTGCATATTGCGTGTTATTATAGCATATTTGTTTCAATATATTACAATTTAACGCATTTAAAAATCGAATATACCCGCTTAAAGTTATGTTGCTTTTTTCCTAAGAGATGTACATGAATATGTGTGCCAACTATCATTTGCATACTTTTGACAGTATTGAAATTATCATAACTATTTATCAGCCTTGAAAAAAACTGACAACCATGATGCGAAGTTGGCCATAAAAACTTATTTTCTTTGAACGTTCTGCTAAATTGTATTTCACAAGATTGGCTTACTCAATAATTAGACAATTTAAACAAGAATATTTACCTACTTACTTCCCAATATTACCATTCAAAGTATCATTACATCCATTAAAAACTGTGAACTAAACATACCATTGGCTTTCTTTTCCTACAAATTATTGCAAAAGTAACTTAATATTGATTTTATAAAAGGTACCAGATAACACAAGACTAAACAAAAGGTCCAACAAGATGTGTTTGTGAAACACAATGTCCCCCTATATGACGTTTGACCTTGAAGGATGACCTTGACCCTTCACCACTCAAAATGTGCAGCTTCATGAGATACACATGCATGCCAAATATGAAGTTGCTATCTTCAATATAGCAAAAGTTATTGCAAAATGTTAAAGTTGGCGCAAACCAACCAGCAGACCAACCAACCAACCAACAGACCAACAGACAGGGCAAAAACAATATGTCCCCCACTACTATAGTGGGGGACATAAAAAAGCCCAATATTGCTCAACAGCTATAATAAAGATTGCTGAACTCTTATTGATTTGTGGGGTTGATTAACTTGGAACATAAGATGAATCTGATAGCTCATTAATTTTTGTAAAAGATGTGATCTCCAAGGAAGGAGCAAATTTTAACCAAAGGGGCATTATTTAAACAATCCTGATAGTGGACCAATTAGAGACGCTAGATACCAAATACAAATGTATAAATGCTCTTTCCTTTTTGTTACAGGGAAAAAATAAGAATGTGGCGTCTCATCAGGATCCAAACTGTTTGCTATTCTAATAATATTCTATGAAAAAAACTCGAAGAAAATGCTAATTTTTGAAATTCAGCAGATGAATTAGAGCAGGAGACACATTTCCCAGCATGCAAAGGGTTAACAGCTGTTTTTGAGGATACAATTATGTTAGCGAAAAGCCATAAGCTGTTTGATGACAAAAGTTATGTTAGTAGTTTGACATCCATTCATGTGTGCTTCTTCATGATAATGGCATCATCTATTTATTAAATATGATGTATATGATATAACTAACCTTCCATGGTAGATCAGACACACTATAGTCATAAAGAAGCTCCTCTCCTGTCTGAATGTCTCTTTGAGCAAATAAGCATAGGTATGGTTTTTGTGTGTTCATTTTCAGCACAAAATAATTGTAGATGTCACTATCTATTAATGTAGGAAAGTCCATTAAGTCACTACTCAAAAATACGTAATAGCCAATATGGCGGCGCCCTTATTATCGATTCTGGGATTGTCTATATTGCGGAGGATACTGGCAGTGGTCAATGTATAGTGATTGAGCATGCCTGTATTTACGTCATCGTCCAAGATGGTGGCAAGCAGAAAAGAAATTACGATGAACGGCAAAATGATAAATAACATTCGAATTAACAACGGATACCATATGGTTATAAGGAAATAATTTAATGGGTGTGTCAATTAACCCTCAAGACTAATTTTGAGATTAAAACAACACATATTTAGTAGAAATCTGCACAGTGAATGTGTGTCACTGAAACCAGTGTTAGAAAATTGCAGTTCAGTCTACTAGCAATACATTTTAATTATATGGGTCTCAACATTAGTCATTAAGTGTAAACATGTCTACTTCTAATAAAGGGCCAGGCCCAACAATTTTCATTACTTATATGGATACCTAAAGTGTTAATTATACATTTAATGTTAATTAAATTATAAGGGACCCTAGAATGTCAACTTGTATCTTTTATGTTGGACCCAACGATGCTTTTTACGTATATGGGACCCAACAATGTTTCTTATATGAGATCAAACAATATTTCTTACAATACTTTTTATATATGGGACCCAACAATGTTTCTTATATGGGACCCAACAATACTTCTTATATAGGACCCAACAATATTTCTTATATAATATGGTACCTGACAATATTTCTTGCAAAATTTCTTAAATATGGGACCCAACAATGTTTCTTATACGGGACCCAACAATACTTCTTATATAGGACCCAGCAATATTTCTTATATGGTACCTGACAATATACCTTATATGGGACCCCACAATATTACTTATATGGGACCCAACAGTATTTCATATATGAGACTCAACAATATGACTTATATGAAATCTGAAAATTAGTGTCAACATGTTTATTTCTTATATGGGACCCTACAATTTTTATAACTGATAAGAGGCCCAACAATGTTTATAACATGTATTTTGGCAGAGGAAGAAGTATTGCAATATTGCAATATCATCTGTTTACCACCACTGTTTCCCTTTGAAAGAAAGGAAGTATCTGAAGAGAAGGGGAATGGGAAGCTTGGTATTAGTTTATAGCCGTGTGGATACATAATTATGGCTGAATGTTACTGCTTCTGTTACTGATTATCATAAAAGCTTTAAAGCAACAATCAATATTCCATTAAAAATTTCCTCTGTATTTTGGCAAAGAAATATTAATCTTAGTCTTTTACAGATGACACAGAGGGAAAGTTTTGAAAAAAAATCGGTTAAAAAATAATACAATATAAAGAAGTGAAACTCCAGCTGCTGGAGCAGTATTGAATTTTCATTAAAAACAATTAGTAGGTCCTTTATTTAAGGCAAGTGACCGATTGCCCAAACAGTACAAAACAGCACAATACAGCACAATACAAACCAACATAAACACAAAATATGAATAAAGCTGGGGTCACCGCCTTGGAACGGTCAATGCAAAGCATTGGGGGTTTAAACCTGGTTATAGAGCGCTCAACCTCACACTTGGCCCAGCAATATTCATAATACATTTAAGTGTAAATAAAATTTAACGTCATAGCATTGTTACTCAAGTTAAACAATAATAAAAGGGAATTAAAACGCATTCAATTTAATTGCTATTTAATTACTCAATTGCATTGAAGATACAAGAGTAACAGAATTACAACTTTTTGACGAACGATCAAATAAAACTATTTACAATTGTCAACTACATTCCTTCTTTATAGAAAAGATTTGAGAATACAGAATCATAGAGTTAATATCTCAGATAATCATCGCGCAAATACAGGAAGAAGCAGCAATAATGGGTGTAAAAATTCCATATTACATAGCTTGGTTGTTTATGTGACTGCTAAACAAATTACAAGGCATTTTTCCTGAACAATTCCAGGGAACAGTTAAGCATTTGAAACTTGAAATGTTTTATTTTATTCATAAACCCATGTGGGACAGACAGACACAGTGATTGCAGTATAGCTCCAATCACTTGTGGTAGGGGAAAGCCATATAAAAAGCTACAGCTTTTAAGTGGAGCAAATAATGGTTATTACATGTAATTAACCTTCGGTTTATGACAATTTATTGCAATTTTTCCCCAAAAGTGCCCGTCACATGGTATTTTCCCCTTTTGAAAGGTAAGGCCGTATCCCAGAGTCAATTGTTTGTTTGCTTAAAGGATTTGATGCCCATTTTATTTGTTCAAACATATAAAGGCAAAAACATGTAGTGCCAGCTGAAATTGAAATTAACAAACAAGATTAAATGACTTAAGGTCAAGGCTACAAAGAGGAATCTTAAATGATGCACAGTACCAACTCCAGGGATTTTCTTAACTCTTTCAGTGCTGGAACCGAATTTTGAAGGCCTTTGCAAACAGTTTGGATCCAGATGAGACGCCACAGAATGTGGCGTCTCATCAGGATCCAAACTGTTTGCTATTCTTATAGTATTCTTTGAAAAAATTCAAAGAAAACGCTAATTTGAGAAATTCAGCAGACAACATTTTAGCAGACGACAAATTTCCCAGCATGCAAAGGTTTAAGAACTTGACTTCCACTTGCACAGATCCTAGGCCCAAGCGTTCTTGAGTTATCATCCGGAAACCACCTGGTGGACGGACCGACAGACCGACATGTGCAAAGCAATATACCCCCTCTTCTTTGAAGGGGGGCATAAAAATCAGTTACTTGTTTTATTTCTGCATAAACAAACTGTTGAGTGAAACATCTATCAGACATGAAAATCATGCAAGATTAATACATGGCTCTATATCTAACATAAATGATATTTAAATTTTCATAATATTTAATGATTAATCAAATAACTGTAGAGAATGAAATTTTGAAAGGCCTTATTACTCACTTAATGTCATAAAGACTAGTCACTTTAGGGAGAAGTTCTGCAAAATCTCAAACAGAAGAAGGAATAACGTTGGTCCAGTTCTTTAAGATTAATATTAAATTGTGTTTTGGAAACAGTCAATCTTTAGAAAATTGAAAACAGTTTAGACAAATGATCGTTGTTGGCAATGTTATTGAAACGACCATACTATTGACTGCTAGCCGCTGACAATCGAACTGGACGGGGCTTTATAATCAATAATCGAGGTGACTGCCAACAGCTGTTGTGTTGGAATGTATTTGAAACTCTGACCTTTGGGCAAAAGAATTTGGTTGAATTTAGATTGATCAGGTTTAATGCCTTCTTGAACCCAAATTAAGGTCATTTTGCAAGTGGTCAGGACATGAACCAGCTTTCCTACTTCTTGTGACCAGTATTAGCCAACCACAAGTGACCCACTTCTTCCCAACTTGATTCAGAGGTTGGGGAAGAATGACCTACAAATACAATGTTACAATGTTCGGGAACCAATCTCTATGAAGAAACTTTATCCTACCCCCAGATTCAAACCTAAAAATTGACAGTCTGGCGCTCTATCAACTGAGCCATCAACTCAGCTAGCTGGGCAGGCCCAAAACATTTTGGATTAAAAAAATCAATGCACAGAAAGCAGAAAGCATACTTCATTTTTAGCATATGATCATATAACCGGACATTACCTAACTTTTGGTTCCTAAACATCAGTAAATTACAGACTGCGCATTGCGATAAATAGTTGATATTTTAGATGATATTTAATATATAGCATCTTCAAGGTCTGTTCTTTAAAACGCACTGATTGAGTCGTAATGGGAAAGACTCTTTGTCAAACATTTCGGTATGTTTTGCTGACATTTATATACAATTTTGTTGATTTCTGTCTCGTTTCCAAATCGAGGTTAAACATTGTTCGCGGCCACATGCTAGTATAACTATGTTGGCAAGCAAGAAGTTTAAGCATTAATTTTAAGGCCATTTAGTAGTCCTGCCTGCAAAAGTCCATTTCAGTTTTGATTCGTGTTTAAAGATTTTGCAGCACCTTAAATGAAATAAAGAATAAGGACAATAACAGATCAAGCGTGATAATATGCGTATTGCTAATATATTATATTAAAATATATGAAAATCTTGTTGATTCTTACAATAAATGACATCAATCTTATAGTTTTATTTATGATCCATGTTTAATATCGATGATTATATATGATTCAAATAATTTCATGGTTTTTAACACGCCCATATCTTTCTGATCTATTTAGGATTTTCATCAGATATTTCACACAAGAATACAAGATCACATATAGAAAACAATCAATAACAATAACAAAAACATGAATATTATTTATAACTGGCAATATAACTTGGTCCTTGTAAACAACAAAGTTCATGTTTCGACAGTTTAAATAATATGTTAAATGCCCCCCTCCTTGAGTGGTTTTGATCATGTGATCCGTTATAGCTACAACTGATCCGTTAATGCATGAATTCTGCGGCGAAAAAAAGGTAACACAAATACATTTTGGATTTGACAAGGCGGACAGTCGCTCCAACATTATTTTGCCAACCCGGCTAACATCTATAATTAACAGACAATTAAATTTGCCAACTTGTTAACAGAAAGCCAATTTAAAATGAGCGGATCAATGTGCGTTTTAATAAATCAATTTACTTATTAAGAAACTATGTTACAGTTGGTCGATTCTTTAAATGTAATTTAGCAATCTGTGAAAACAATATGTATATATTGTAATGTCAATATTACGCCAATAATTTACTACCAACATGGAACTTCTAACAAACAAACGCAGTCAGTCTGTGCTATGCTTAGAGGGTCACTCGTACTCAAAGAAGCACATGTCTAAGTCAACCATATGATGGTTATGCAGTAAATCGAACATGTCTGTACAGTCGAATTTGCCTGCATGTTGCATTTTATGAATTTCGTCTTCAATGTATAATTTTTCTGGTATAACATTCTATCAATATATAACAATTTAATTCTTTGCTATTATATAAATATAATCGGTGATAAAACGCGTAAGAAAGAAGACGGTGAGCCACTGACAGACACAAAAGACCTTTTGTTTGGATGTTTTTTCGTTTGTGTATTTTGTGTATATATATGTTTATAAATGTCATATAAATGTCATATCATAAAAACAAATGAAATTAAGAACAACATATTTGCGGTTTTTATGTTTATCCCATTCGCAAAATGGCACTTACATGTATTCCAATAAATGTAATGTAGGAAATGTAATGTTTTGAATTGGCTAACTGTCAACAAGTTGGCAAAATTAATTGTCGGTTAATTATAGGTGTAAGTCTTTGATAGGCATATAGAACGTTTTGCCGTTGAATAAAAATAATGTAGGAGCGACTGTCCGGGTTGACAAAATAATGTAGAAGCGATTGTCCGAGTTGGCAAAATAATATAGGAGCTACTGTCCGCCCTATCAAAACATTGTAGGAGCGAATGTCCGCCCTGTCAAATTTAGCGTTAGCTAAAGAAACTTCAGCGTACAGTTTATATAGTATTGACATATCTGTACGCTGAAGTCAACCCTGTATCGAAAGTCAACCAGAGTGGTGACAGATTTATGTCACGCTATAAATCAAAGACAGTATGTTTTCTTGGATACATTCCTTCATATATTGGTGAATGAATATAAATTACTGCATCGGGGCATATTTTAAGATTCAAATGTTTCAAATGCATCTTACAATAGATGAAAATAACTCTCATCAGCCTGAAAGTCATAATTTTGCACCATTGTCGCTTTGTCATGTGACGAGTTTTCATTTGGATACTTTCGGATCGACCTTGACAATTTTTGCTGGAATTGTAAACATTACTTTCGTTTTCTGAAATCTATTATTTGTGATTAACAAGTTACGTCTGGTGGATTTAAACACTGATTTCAAAGTGAATTTGGTAATTTTGAATATTTTGTACATTGATTTTGTATTTACACTACAATTTGTTTACAAAACAAGCAAGAATAATTATAAAAAAAAAACGGGAAATGTCTTTCTGAATTTGTAAACAATTGAGCACATGGTTTGTTACTAAAAATAGAAATAACATCATATGACCGTGAAATCTCGGGAGATTCGCATTTCAATCATGTGTGTCACGTCACTGTTTTTCTCGATAGACCAGTTGAATGTTATTGTTTACATTCGGGATTTTCCGCGCATGCGCACTGGCTGGTTGGCAAAAAACACTGGTTACAGTAACGTAAAACATGTATACATGTCGTTTGTTTAGTCAATAAAACGATACAAAAATCCGAAATAAACATAAAAACTCTTAAATAATAGTGCAAAAATATAATATTTAGTACCAATAAATGTATTTTCATAAATATAATTACCTCTGTATAAAAATACATATTAATAATATTAATACATCAGACTAAAAACTGGCAATCCAACAAAACAAAACAATAAATATTCTTTCATATTTTTTGTGATTGTAAGATTTTGGTAAATTATATTTCAAAGATAATAACACATACATTAATTTGATTATAATTATAAGTGGTGCAGATATTGTTATTGTTCATAAGCGAACGAAGGTGCAAGAGGGGCATTTAATCAATTATAAAACGAAGCCCTAAAAGCGGAATACATTACAATTAATAAACATTGTAGTAATTTTATTTTACATGGAATGAATTACCGTTTCGTTTCCATCGAATGACAATATCATAAAGTTTAGCATACATATGAAAAACAAGAACTGCATATTAAGCAAATTAAACTGTCTTTGCATGCACTCTCTTTACTGGTGGTAAGGAGTGATAACAATCTAGCATTTTATGATAAATATATCTATATATTAATTTATTTTACGCAAGTATTTTTTACCCTTTTGTTGTTTGCTTGTTTTCATGTCATTTCATACACTACAGAAACGTACAATCTTAACATGAATAGCCGAGTTTACATTTGCCGGTACTCGTTAAATACGTTAATTGTGTAGCAATGAAATTGCACAATATTTTTAATTTATAGTTATTAACACTCTATTATTATGATTAAACAGGCTAATATATACATACACTAATTCCTGTTAATCCATTTTGGACAAATATCTTCATTTTTTAATATGTTCAAATATTTTATTAAAGCAACTGTTTCGTATTTTGGCTTTACAATTTTGCTTAGATGATCGCTCAATATGCCAAGAGATGACATGGAGGTATCATAAATGATGTTTAATGACCAGACACTTGTATGCCACATGTGGTTTATGCAGTGGCCAAGAATAGGTCCCTGGATTTATCACACCATGTGTTCTTTGTAATTGTTTGGACAGTATCCGATCATAACGAGATAATCGCTTTATGATGAACAAAAGTGCAATAAAACACCGGGTTAAAAACGCTGAAACAAAGAGTGTCAAAATTGGTGTGAATAATTAAATAAAAACAATTACATTTATCAAGAGAATTTATTTAATGTGTAACAAGGCAAGTTTTTACAGGCATGTTCAAATCAGTTACTATATGTTGCGTACATAAAGTCGATCTATTTGCTGTTTGTTTACATCCTTATTTTTGTTCGTTCATTAAATTTGTTTTATTCTGAAAAAATTTCAATATCAGAGAATTTTTTATCTAAAAAATGGTCGCGAAGATGTGCCAAGTAGAGATTTTTATGGTAACTGCATACCGTGCTCGTATATTGTGTTCCACTCCAGATTTCGTTTATAGTAAAAACAAATAATAACAACAATATAATCGTTCCAAAAATGCATTTCCTTGCACGCTTATGTTTAATTCAGACATAGTTAGTAAAATTATATTTGATATAGTGCATGATTATCAATAAAAACGATTATTATTTCAACTTTCTCTATAAGCGCTTATATGAATTTCACCTCTTTTTGCCAACCAGTGGGCGGAGTGTAATATTTGCAGGTGCGCGTGACTTCACTCGTCAACTGGTCTATATGTTAGAGCAGAAAAGATAAATGTTAAATGTTTAAGATAGTATTTTGTAAAAAAACATATCAGTTAAATGTGAAAAATGTCAATCTTTCCAATAAAGACATAAAGTAGCTGATTTGGGCCAATAACTGCTTTTACAAGCTGTTTTGGAGCGGTCTTTGTTAACTGTCAACTTTTCGTATATTCCTGGTTGACTTTCCTACTGGGGTTGGTCCATAACTTTAATGTTGCGCCATTCAAAATTCATAGAAAGCGAATTTTAAAGTTATTGAAGCCAGAACTAATTTAGCGTAGGAGCGATTGTTTGTGGGAGCGTTTGTCTGGAAACCTTATCAAACTGATGTAAAAGAAGTCTTAAACCATTTATTGCTTTTCCCCAGAACAACTTTATTACGCTACTGATCCGGTAATAGTAACATGACTGTACCACTAAGGCTAGTCCAACTGTCTTGTGTGGTTAAAGATTCTGTTCTTTTATAATTTATTTCCCCAGTCTAACCATTGCAGTCAGCCTAAAACATATATTGAACTTGTATCGCATGGAAATGATCTGATGCTACAATCATGCTTGCTTTCATGAATGTCACTATATCTGCATTAAATGCAGATTATAGGTTACATTTGTTTGTTTGCGGTAACAAGGTTGTCACCTAAATTCGTGCCACGGCTTTACATGTTTGAAATATGTTTTCATTGTCAGCAAACGTTTCAGAAACTGTGTCCTAATTATTGGTTGCAGTTTCAGTTTAAATTCAGTCATTTGCAGAATAATTTTAATAACCAAAAATATAAATAAACCTAATAAATATTATCGCCACTTACCTTTTTAAGTTTAACCGCGAAAATTGGCAATTTTTATTACAGAGTTGTCGGGCGCCGAGTTGTCGTTCGTTGCTATGCTGGTTCCCGGTAAATCACTGCGCCGAGGTTGGTCAATCTCATACGCAGTGGCCTCCCTTATTCTAGAAAAAGACATTAATGATTGGCGAATGCCCAAGGGAAGTAACTGCTGTGTGGAGTTTGACCTAATGTGTGCTAATGGGAGATATAGGCCCGACAATTCGAGTAAAATTACACATGCAAATTTGAATTTAAAAATAGTCATGAGTATGTTAAGCAGCCTTTTTTTAAGTGGGTCTTCAACTGTCGGGTCCAAGTGCCCGATAATCGACTTTGGGACCCGACAATCGACTAAAGACCCAACAATACGGCCGTAAAATGGACGTTTGACCCACCATTTTACCCAATCTGAAACTATATATATATATATATATATATATATGTGACCAAAGCTGGGAAAATCAGTCTTGTGTTCAAAAAATCACATTTTGACTTTTTGGCAATTTTGGATTCTCTGAACATTGTAGTTCACAAAAATGATATAGATTTTTTATTTATCACATTCAAAACTAATTTTATGACCTTCCAAAGTGACCAACCCTACATTTTACCGTCACTAAAAGTTATCATTTAATACAAAAAAACAACAAAAATTTTCAAACAACCAGCACATTGTTTTATTTAAACAATAATCTTTCCTTTAGTCAAATACATATTTATAGTGCAATAAACTGACAACAGCATTATGGACATTTAAAATGTACCATTTGTGTTGCTATGGTAACCAATCTACATGTTAATAATCACCAGAGCACACAATCACGCCTTTTATAAATCTATGAATTGTATTTTCAATCAAGTGTTTGTTTAAAGGCAAACACAACATTAATTTCACTGTTTTGTAACTAGTTAAACTATAACAATCAATAATGTGTGTGTTCCATGAACAATTTCCTTTTTTTATTCAGTTACATGTGTATTTAAGTATAATGTAACCTCAAACACTAAAAAATGGAAAAACACAGCATTGAAAAGTGTTGGTTGAAAGTACACTTGGATACTAAATGTTTCAGTAAATGAAATAATCATTATTTATCATTATTTCTGATAGACAAAAATAGACAAAATAAACAATAACTTAAACATAAAAATTGTTTGTTTTTGTTACTATGGAAACAATGTAGCAAACAAACAAAAATATAGGATTTTCATTGTAAAACATAAATAAATACAATATTCACACTGATTTTTTCCCAGTTTTTCTGATAGGCAGTGTGTGTCCATAAGGTGAAAACAATTGCATGGTTAGATCTACATGGAAAAAATGATTTTTGTTTTGTAAATATGAGATATAAAAAACTTGAAAACAAGCTTGTGCAATTAAAACAACAAAAGTTTGCATTGAACATTTCAAAACCTGTATCAACTGACACATTTAGCAATCGTATAAATGTTTTAGCTTTCCTAGGAATAGAGGATTTTTGCATTGTTTGTGGGAAAATATATCACCAAATACCTTGGCCAAAATAAACACTGATACATGATGTATGTAGTTGTTGTGGCACCATCAGAGAAGATCAGATGCGCATCTTAATGCATCTTCTTTTTTGGGGGGGCACAGTCTGTTTTTTGTTGCTCACCAGTAGCGCGTTTTGGACATGTCAAGTTTTTGGTTCATCTATGCGACAGAATTCACGAATGTTTTCAAATAAATACCACTGATGGTCCAGATCAAGCCCTTTCGCAAACATTTCTTATAGCAGGTTGTCACAGCTCACATTAACATTCACTTTCGAGACCTTCCTGAGAGTGATTCTGACTACTGGTGAGTCACTGAATTCCCTGCATTCCACAACACCGGGATGCTCCGCTGACACATGGAAATTGATGAAATTTGGTGACATTCTTTATGTGGTGAAACAATGTCGTAAGGTAATCCTTCCTGTCTTAGATAACAACAGGATTGGAAGAGTCCCCCACAAGCTGGGGGATGTTGTGGCCCGTCCTTGACGATAACCCCACAGACGCAGCGACATCAGACAACATTTCTGCATTGAAGTTTCTGTATCAAGATTACCATTTAATTAAGAAACAATTGCAAAATATAGTTTTCCTATTATCAAATTATTATTTTGTTGTTGTTGTTGTTGTAAAAGAAAACTACAAAGTTTGAAGGATGATTTTGCATGGGATTTTGTTTGCCATATCAAGAATTTCATACCAATAAAACAGCTGAAACTATTAAAATGATTATTTATTTTCCTGTTACGACATACAGTACCTACACACTATTTTTAATTGATTTATGTTTTATTATTTTTATATTTTATTACATGGCAGAACTATACAACTGGATAGACCTATGGAAATGCAAACAAGGTTTATCAAGAAGGATCATGCAGGTCACATACACCATACTGTGATAAGGAATTTACCTCCACTTTGACTTCCAGATGCCAAAGTGCCAATCTGGTGTAAACTTTGTATGTCTTATCAACATTAAGCTTAGAGTGATGATTCAGTGTAAACCAGAAATGTTAAAAAATAATCATTAAAAAAGGTCAGGCTACAATTTAGAATATGTATTTTGTAGTTATTGACTGACTCAAAAATGTTGACTCATTTCAATATATTATTTTAAGAGAATTTTCCTTTTGGGATTTATACCAGAGTAATTTTTTTGTTAACATATTTACTACATATCAACATGCTTTACCATTTTGCAATTGCATTACTGCAAACAAATATTTTTAACAACAGGTTAAGCTAAATTAATTTCTCAACATTAAAAAAAGCTATCAGAAACACAATAACTAAGGGCTTGTTATTACCTACAAGAACTCTCCACAGAAGGTACCAGATGACTATGTTGTTTTTATTTAGGCCGCAACAGTTGTCACACTGAAAGTGAGAATGCTGTTCGCCAAGACCGTAACTTCCCAACCTGTAGAATATCAAATTATTGGTTATTTATCTACATAACACTTTTTTTATAATAATTATTAATTAAATTTGTGCTTAAACATTTTTAAAAAGTCAACCTTAAATTTGTTTTGTTTATCAGCTTCTGCCACATGAAGTTCAGACTTTTCAATAAACGCAGTATCTGATGTTTTTTTGACAGCTTCTATATCAATATCAATATCAGACTCATCATGGTTTGACTCAAGGTCACTTTCATCACAGGGGTTTGAAATTCTATCAATATAGCTAATCTAATGGCTAAATAAAAAAAATTATACTCCTATATAGTATAAAGACTAGTCTTATACTATATAGGGGTATATATTTTTTATTAAGCCATTAGATTAGCTATATTGATAGAATTTCAAACTCCTGTGCTTTCATAATCATCTACCACATCAAACAAATCTTGAGTAGCGGGGTGAGAAGTTTAAAAATAAAGTTCATTTACATTCGATAAATCATTTAAATTTAAAAAAGAAGTGTCCTGGTCTTTTGAAATTTCACATGGAATAGTGTTGGTGTTAATAAATTGAGACATGATATTTCAAATTTAAATCTTCCACCATTTCATGTAAACAATTCATCTGCTATCGTACAGTTTACTTCCGGGTCAAACTTGCGAGTCGCGAAAATTAATCACAAAGCCAAAATACACATATATATTTCACTTACCTATTTTAAGCATGTGGAAATATCATTTCCGAACGTTCTTCGATTGAAGACATCCATTAGTACACGATGTCATTTTGATTTACAGCATTTAATAGCCATTGAAAATGAACACACTATGAGACAGGTTGCGCTACCTGTGAACTGCTCAAACGAAACAGTGTCTTTCAAGGGGAATAATTTGAATTAAATAAGCGGATTACAAACCACCAATTGTGCCAGTGTTTAAAGGACATATTCATGCTATATTGTGGAAATTTTCAAAGCATGTCATAAATTATTAGCCGAGAAATTGTATGAAAAAGACGAAATATCCAGCGCATTTTCGTACAAGATTTTTATCTCGCGATTTCCCACATAAACGTCAGCGTACACAAGACTGATTTTCGCTGACGACGTCACATATATATATATTGTAAACATTTCCAAATTTTACCCATTGTATCAGTTATTGAAATCTGAAATAATGAGCTTGTGAGACAAATTTCATCAATGTATAGAAACGCAAAAGAGTGCACAGAATGACAGTTATTAATCCACAAGACGAAAAACCTGGTGATCACAGTGAAACTGACAATAAATTTGAGATACCAGTTGTTCAGTTGTATTGCTGTTTAGTTTCAGCACAAAGGAACAGTATATGCAAAGCGAGAGCATTCGTATGACCTTCGTTAGTGTACTGTGCATGCTCTTTACAAACGAATTCGCACCAATAAACGTATGGTGTGAACTTGTTGATCGTGTCGAGGTTAATAGACGCAACAACTCTGCTATCGAGGACAACACCCGTCTACGACAAGTTGTCGCAAATATTGACGCGACCCAGGTTGTGACTGCGGTTTTGATCAAGGGCGTGCGTCAGAAACTTTGAAAGACGTGGGTTTTCCCGATGCGTTCAAGAATCATATGAACATGGGAGACAACTGCAATAGCCGCAAGTTTTTAATTAAATGGTTACTTACCTTTACTAACGAGACATCATAATGCTGTGCTTAATACATTCGGGGAATTAAATTCAAATATAAAAGATACATTGCACATGAATAAACACGAGTGAAAGTGTCACAGTACTGACCCTTACCTTTGAGATTGCACCCCAATTGTCGCATGCACCGAATCCACTTAACATTCATAAAATGAATGGTTGAGACAGGAATTTTCGGACAGAATTCCTGACGGACAGACGTGCAAACAGAGCATGCAACTGCCCATTTAAGGCATAAAAGCAATATATACCTGTAACATATTTTGTGCGTTGATTTATATTTGAACTGTGTAATTGTTACTATAAAATGCAGACCTTATATACACATGAAATTTAACATGTTCAACAAACATATCGATATGTTATTCATGTTGACTGATATAAACTCTCAAAAGTTATAATCATGCACAAAATACATTTGCTAAAACTACAAATGTATTATTATCGCATGTTTATATCTGTAAAAGAACCTTAGTTAAGAAGTTATAATATTACAATCAATTGCAATTCACATTGTATAATTTCAAACAAGTCCTATATGAAACTACACGACATAATGGAATATTCTACTTATATCTACAGCGACAATATATATATGAAGAGAACAATTACTCTGAGTTTGTATTACTTTAAGAACAATTTCAGTACATTTTAAAACGGCAAGCACTCATTTAAAAATTGCAATCGAGGACAATATGATTAATATAATAATATATATAAAAAAACACACAAAACAGAAAAAATACAATATACCACTTAGAAATTAAAACAGTAATGTCAATTATACAATTATGCGAGAGGATCAAAGATTTTAATATGCTGCTCACTTGAGACCTCAAGGAACATAACTTTTGTGTGCAGCTAGAGTTAACGAAATTTCCCAATACACTCTACGGAAAACATGCCACCAGAAGTTTGCAAATATTTCAGGTCTTAATGTAAACTTATGATAAAATATTTGTAAGGATTGGCAAGCGCTAATATAGTTCTTACACCATTTAAACAAAATGTAAATTAAATTGGATGCAATACAGCTTTAAGATACTCGGAATAAATTTCCATGTTGACCTGTCAAAAAGGGTCTAAATACATTACGATGAGAACATCGCTTAAATTGGAAATATTCTGACCGATTGGAGAAGAAGGAGTCTAACACAAATAGGAAAGATTGTTTTATTGAAAACACTTTTTGTGTCATTATTCAGTCCCTTGTTCATTTCATTGCCAAATCAACCCAATACCATTTAAAATTCTTATATTCTGTGTTGTATTTGGGACGGGCATAGTAAAATAAAGTTTTCAAAACTAGTAAAGGAATATAGTGATGGGTGTTTCAAAATGATTAACGTTGATGCATTCACTCCTACATTGAAACTTACATGGATACCAAACAATTATTAGGGAAAATTGGAAAGTTATCAGAACAATTAATTTTGATACGTATATAAAATGTTTAATTTTAGCTTTCATTCTGCTCTAAATATATCGGACAGAATTTCAAACACTTTTTTGTAGATGTTTTAAAAAACCTCTATCTTTATTTTGTTTAATGGTAAGTAAACACTGAAAGTTAATTTATTATTCACTTTTTTAGCATACAAATATATTGAAAAGAAATATTAGTTTTTTCTTCACGTCATGGTTTGTTGGAATTCATTGTATAGGTGATTAAAAATGGACCCATTATTTATGTTGATGAATTAAATAAAATGTACAACTTGAACATACATTTCCTTCATTATACAGGGGTGACAAGAGCAATAGAAACATTAATGAAAAAATATTGTATGTGTTGGCCAACCCAACAAATTATCAAACCCTTTTTGCCCCCATTATTACAACTTATACTGAAGAAAGAATCTGGAGAAAAAAGACTAAACACCATTCCACATAAAAATCATGAACATTCATAAGAAAAAGCAAAATAGGGAACAAAACTCATTGCCATTATAAATGGCAAACTGGAGTTGCATTTTTGAGCTACCCGTTTTCATAACCAATCAAGTAAAGGTTCAATGGTTCCAATCCAGAATAATTCAAAGGACATTGTTAAACAAATTGTATTTTTAATTAAATGAAGATAACCTATGATCCGTTATGTTCTTTTTGCAAACAAAGTTTGGATAATTAAAAACATTTATTTTGGGAATGTTAACTATCTAAAGCAATTATTGATGAAATGTCACCAAGACAAGTATCCCTTTCCTGAATATGACAATTTCTCCCATTGCATATGTAACATCTCTGCTAAAGCCATTAATAATTTTATTTTGTGTATGAAGCTATTCTTCTACACGTGCAAAATAAATAAAAGCATCATAGCAGGAGCCAATAAAAACATTAAGTATGAATATGATAACTTAAGAAAAATATAAATTAAAACAATTATCCTTCGCCCTGGAAATGGAATTGTTCAGTACTATTGTCTAACAAATAAATATTCAAATTTGATGGTTGTACTTACTTGTTGCAACCTATAACAATTCCATTGAGATGTATTGTATATATTACTTTATTTGTAATATATGTATTTTTTTCTTCTCTTATTGTTGTAGTCTTAACAACTTGTTACAAATACTATTTAAACCGTACCATTACTAAAATAAATATTTATTTATGTGCCTTTTTCATCTGTTAGTGCACATTATCAAAATTGTATGGTGGAAATGCCTTCTTATTGTTATTTTATTGTTTAAGTGTCTTTTTATTAATTCGCATTATTGTTTTTTTTCAACTAAGAATTACAAGCAACTGAAGTTATATTTGAAATTTACTTTTATTATTTAGATAATTTATATATGAAGCGTATGCAGCTTACATCTATGATTGCATTATATTATTGTACTAGTCCAGCACGTTATATGTACGTCTATGCAGTACTGACATAAAATCTGTTGGAAAAAATACACAAAAATCAAGCATTCTTTGGTATAAGTATTATGCTACTCGAACTGTCAATTTGGGTTGACTAAGAATTTGATCTTGAATAGGTCCAAAGGAAGGTCAATGTCAAATTGGAAATGGGGTCAGGTCAGAGTGTTCATAGATAACATTTATGCACAAATCAAAGTTTGAAGCAAGCAGTATTTATGTATGACGAAACACATCATTATGGATTAATCAATAATTTGGACATTTTGAATAAGTCCAAAAGTAGGTAAATGTCAACGTCAACATAAGGTCGTTTGATGTTGAAAGTGCTCATAGACACGTCCATGCAAGTAACAAATCGTTTAAGAGTGGATTATTGATGTTCGATGAAAAGCGTCCTCATGGGTTAATCTAGAAATTAGAATGTAAGTCAAATTGCAGGTCAATTTTAAGGTCAAAATAAGGTCAGGTGAGGTGGGAGTGTTGATAGTGTTCATAGATAACATTCAAGCAAGAATCGAAGCTTCCTTAGCAAGTGGTAGACGAAACATGTCATTTGGGTTTACCCAATAATTTGGATATGCTTATAGTAATTGAATGTCGATGTTTAAAAGAGGCCAGGTTACATGCCTGTGTTCTGAGTGTAGTTTTCAAGGAGACAGCTATGCAAACATCAAAGCTTTGTTGGAAATATATTATATTTAAAAAAGAATCTGTCATTGATGTTTATCTTGTACATAAAGAGATAAGAAGGGACACACACAAAGACTAATGTCGACATGCCTCTCGAAATCATAAGATGACTGGGGCATTACATTATTTTTTGGAACAAGACAGTAGTAGGAATTTAATGCATGCCAACAACAATGTCGCACTTCTATTATAAATTAACAGAATCAATATAGAACATGCGAATAGCCGTTTTTCATGCTCATTGTGTTAATTACACTTGTTTTACTTCTACTTTTTCCACTGACATTTTATCGATATCGTGAACATAAAATACTTAAAGATAATAATACTCATGAACATTAAACATTCCTTTAATTTGCGACAATATTATTTCTAAAGGTTTACTTACACTGGGAACTAAGTTAAGCATGTGATAAACTGCATTTTAGTGTGCGTTTGTTCACAAGCTCTGAAATCTTGCCTCTCTCATCTTCTGGACGATGCCTTACTTTATATTCAGACAGTTTAAGACATTGGATTAAACAAAACAAATACTCATATAACCCCATGTTGTTATATAAAAAAATAACTTTTAAAATGGATTACAAACATTGCGTCAAACGATGCTTGTACACATTCTTCTGCATCAGCAATAAATTGCACATCATTTAGCAACTACCCGTACATGTATAAGTCAGCGCTCTTTCATTTCTGTAAGAAGTTATAGCTGTGTCATCTTTTGTATATGGATTAGATCAAATTATTGTATAACCATTACGACATATAATGAATATTTAATGGATTTAAAGGTATGTTGTTTAGCATATCCAGTTTGATTTCTTTCACATTTGGGAGGAAAGTGCAAAGCGTTCCCTAGACAATGTGCAGAAATGAAAGGTCTATGATCTGACACACCTACTTACTGATCGGCCCATAGACCAATTGACGAATGCAAAGCAATACTGCCTGCTTCTTCAAAGAGGGGAATAAATAAAAGTTACCAAAGCTTTTCCTCTATAGCTTTATAATTAATCAGTAGTGTCTAGACGACGTAATTCTAAGCATTAAACAGCAACATGTTTTAAACACTGCATCAATGGCCAATTCAGAACACCCACAAAAGAAAATAATGTAACATATCGATAATAATGTAAACTGCTGTTCCATACAACATGAAGTAACGACTCTGCACATGGCTTCATCATAGATATAGATAAAATATGCTTCAGCTTCTTGTAGTTGAAACTAGCAACATAATTGTGATATAAGGATATGTTTCCCTTTGGGTTATTTTACTTTATATAACCGAAACCGTACAAAAGAGTAATACTTCAGAAAATTCTTCTTTCAAATCACACATAAAAACCAAAGAAATAAGTTAAAACTGCAGCTTTGTTTCCATTTGCACGGCTAAGCATGACATTTTCCAATCGAGATTACACATAACAAGTTATATACGTTGCTTGGATATCATTAAGTATATATAAAAATGTTTAGACTTTTATAATATACTTTATTTATTGATTCCTGAGGAAGAATAAATCATACCCATAAACATGTTTCATGGATAAGTTAGTAGATACAGAAAGTGACTGTTTTTACTCCCTGAGACAGAGATGGCTACTTAAAGAACATTATTAATTTACAGTAAGATCATAACATAAACATGTTTTAAACTGAGCTTTACATTTGTTTTGTACCGACTATTAATTCCCTTATATTTCAACCCCGAAATAAAATTGTTTCAATTTTTTAAGCAAGCACTATTTGTTCATTATACAGCCCCCAGTTTTACTCCGATTAAGAGTGCAGCCAGTTTGTCCTCATCTGTTCCTTTAATTACGCCTTAATTTGTGTTCGTAAGAAAGAAATATGAGTTGTTTTAAATGCTTAAACTCCCATTAAAACAATTAATTGACATCGAAATAAGATAACACGAAACATAATAAAAGATAAACCAGGTATGCCAGGTAATTTCATATCAAAGTTCACGATCAACAAGTGGATCTTAAAACTCATTAAATATTTAAACCCTGCACAATTTGCCCTTGTTCTGGACACACTGGGCTTCAAGCATGTGCGTTAAATGTCGTCCCAGATTAGCAGTCCATACAGGCTAATTAGGGTCCACACTTTCTGCTTTAACACGATTTTCGCTAAGTATATACTTATTTTAAACGAAAAACTATAAAAGCGGAAAGTGTCATCCTTGATTAACGTTCGCGGACTTCACATACTAATCTGGGACGACACTATACGCACATTTGATGAGCCCAGTTTTTACAATAGACTGCTTAATTACAACAACAACAACAAGATAGTTGAATTAAAGGGACTTGAGTCGAGCACATTCGTACCGTACTGAGATTTTTGATTTCCGCCCACACAGGGATGGCTTCTTTAATGGCGTAGCCTTTCTTCCCCAGTTTGATGGAAGCCGTTACGGTGTCTGATATGCAGCATAAGGAACCAATTGCCTCAAATGTGTCGTTCTCAACTTGTAACTTGTGGACATGGAGGAAAAATTGTCGAAACTTTCACCAAGAATAATGTGTTTTTTTTTTGTTGTTTTTTTTAGAAAATAGTCATCAGGATTTTCGTTTATTCTCATAAGCATGAGGCCCTAGTCTATTGATATGTTTTGGAATAATGATGACTTAAATTACTGATTTGGGATATGAATAAGCTGATGTAAGTTTTGATGATAGGATAAACTGTCTGATTTCCAAAAACAAATTCATTGGGAGAGGCCTTTATAAGGCATTTGTTATATTCGTTGAAGACCCCCGCTCCCTGATTGAACTTCTTGGCCAAAAGGAAACTAAACAGACGTCAGCAAACTTATATAATGATCTTTATTCAATGGGGATATATAAATACATATATACATAAAGAGCGCTAATGTTAATAAACAAGAGGAAAATACAAATCATCCCGCCTTCTATTTTTCCATGCTGTTTGATTGTTTCCAAGAATTTGAAGTAAATCTATTATTTACCACTGTAAATGTAAACATGATAGGCAAACTAAATTCTTGGTTGACAAGCATCTCCAAGTCAGTTTGTTTGTATGTTTTTTTTTGCATTTTCTGCTGTGTTTCACGTTTTTTGGCCTGGGGCGTAGCCCTAAGGCAATAGCAATGATTCAAATTTCTGAGACAGTCAGAATTGGCTGGCTGCCCAAACCCATGAATGAATGAATTCCCAAAAGTCCGATTTCCCACTTGGCGGTAATTTATGCGCAATCAAAAAAGTTCTTCGCAGATCTCAATAACCCGCCTTGTAAATACAGAACATCACTATATAACATGACTGTCGTCAAACGTGTAAAAAATATAATTGAAGCAAAATTGCTAAGCATTGGCTACGATATAGTTTTTATTATTGTGTGCTTATTCATGCGAGAATAAGTTCCTCACTTGACGGTCTAGGCCGAAAAGATACGAGTGTCTACGGAGACTGTAAGAATACTTTTTTTTCTGATACATTTTTTGAAGACATTACATTTGGTATTTGGTAAACATATTTTAAGATATTGTTATTTTATTTTGCGTTAACGAGACATTCAAGAAAAAAGAAAATGAAAAAAACTACAACAAATATTTATGATCATTCTCGAAAATATACGCAGTTACCGGATATGATATTTCACTGCGCATATCGAGCGCGCAAATCGAGCGCGAAACGTTCTACGTGAGACAACGTACACAATCTGTACACCGTTCTTCATCAGGGTAAAGGCCCAGTCTCACTATGATGCCGGCGGAGCCCCTTTGCGTGATCCGGGATCTACCGGGATGAACCGGGGCTCTACCGGGATGAACCGGGGCTCCATCGGAAACGACCGGGATGAACCGGGGAAAACCGAGGCTCCACCGGGAAAGTATTAACATGTTTAATAACTCCGGGATGAACCGGGAGTCACCGGGAAGGACCGGCAACGACCGGCGCAGCACCGGGAACAACCGGGACGGCAACGGGAACAACCGGGACGGCACAGTAGATCCACTGGGGCCCATACAGACCCCGGCAGAGCAACGGTAACGCCCCGGTGAATGCCGTTAGAATCCCGGTATAGCTACGGTATATAAGAAAACAGGAGCTCTGCAGGAACGCCACCGACATTCACCGGGGCTCCGTCGGGGCATTACCGGCGACGACCGGGGTAAAACCGGGGCGTTGCAGTAGCTCTGCCGGGGTCTGATGCCGGTATAGACACGGTGAGTGCCGGCGGTGTTACGGTATACCGGGGCTCTGTCGGCTTTCACCGGGGCTCAACCGGGGCACTACCAGCGACAACCGGGTATATGCCGAGACGCTGCTGGCTTTCACCGGGGCATTACCGGCGACAACCGGGGCTCTACCGGGGCTTCACCGGGATAAACCGTAGCCAGTCCGGGTTGACCGGGACTCTGCCGGGCTGTTGACTGGCTTCAACCGGGGCGGCACCGGGTAAAAGTGTGACTGCTTTTAAAAAATTCTACGAATCATCCCGGTCCTCGCCGGTAGACCGGCGTTAGCAAACCGGGATGGACCTGGGCTCTGCCGGCAAAGTGAGACTTGGGCTTAAGTGGATTTTCTTTTATATACACATTACAAAGGAAGTATGAGTGTTTTCCTGATCTGTTAATTATGTACAAAAAGCTGTTTTAGGCTACTGAAAGTGATTTATTTGACGAAAACAATAACAGTTTTTTTGCGGCCATGTTGTTGTTGTTGTATATCTTCACCGTCTATATAGACGAACCTCTACCAGATATGTAGAGTTATCGTTCCCACAACCAGTATCGTGTTGTCCTCCATCGTCTTTGTACACTGTAGTATATATACAACTATTGCCTTGTCTTACAGTCTCTGAGCTTCTGCACTTAACCGCTAGGGCCAATCCGTATAAATTCGGACAAAGGGAGAAATTCGGACAAAACATCGTAAATGCATTTTACGTCACACTAAACCTAGCATCAGGCCTTCAGCGCCTACAGCGCATTGATTCAGTAAGGTCTCATTTTACCGACCCAAACTTATATTAAGAAAGCTGAGTTGATCTTAGCTGTGCACTTGAACACAGTGTGCGTGAGCATGGGTGAGAGAAAACGGGGCTTATTGAATGGCCATTAAGTGTCGTCCTCGATAAGCTTGTGCAGTGGATTTAAACTTAGAAGATACTAGCTTTATACTAAAATACTCTTAAAGCGAAAAGTGTCGTCCCTAAATAGCCTGTGCAGATTGCGGACGGAAGACTAATCAGGCACGACACTAAACGCTGCAGTAGGCCCCGTTTCACCAAAGCGCTCTTCATAAATAAAGGCAAGTGGCATTTTTGTAACATCCTGAGCCATCAATACCGAGGCATCTTGTTCCTCATTCAAGTCCATGTTTGATATGACTGCAAACCAGCGTATGTTTTGCAAAGTCAGGCTCGCAAAGCAGCGCAGTTTCCCATGACGACCCTTGAAAGATGACGGTAGTTGTGATGGAAGTATGAAATTGAACGGGAAACAGTGAGAACAGATGTGAAGAATATCCTGAAGATTGTCTTTTACATATGTTAGATATAAGCGACTGCAATTATCTGATAATTTACTGATGAAGCAGGAGGTTGAATTCTTTTTAATTTGCTTCACTTCCATATTTAAATGTTTAAACTAAAGATATTTATAAATACTTTTCAGTTGTATAATTTTATCTATGATAATACTTTGAATTTTACAGACACATAAAATTGAAACATCATTATGTTTTGTATTATCTTCATACAGGTGAAAAGTTTACGCCTATGTCCCGTTGAAAGCCATAATACAAGAGAAGTCCCTTTTCAACAATAGTAACTTTTTTAAACAGTGACATTATTTTGTTTTTCCACTACCAACGCCTAAAATTTCAAAGTGTTGACCTACTTTTATTGGAAAGCTATTGACACCAACAGGCTCAGAGCGTTGACTTACGTTTGATGGGAAGCACGGTGGTGTATACAAGCCTACAGCGTTGACCGTTTTTTGATTGAAAGCTAACAATCCCTACAGGTTTACAATGTTGACATAGTTTGACAAGAAACTTCCAACCTGTACAGGTTCCAAGTGTTGACTTACTTTTGATGGGAAGCATTGTGGTGTATACATGATAACAGTATTAACCTACTTATGGTGAGAAGCACTGTGGTTTATACAGGCTCCAAGCGTTGACCTACTTTAATGGAAAACACTAGTTGATCGTTTTAATGGGAAACACTGTGGTACAGTTGAAACCTCATCGTCTGACGCCTGGAGTCATCCATTCGACCTGTGCCTCTCCCAGAGCTACCAGGCACACACAACTAAATAAGTCTCGCTCTGGCAAAACGGGGTTTAATGCCAATGCGTTAAGTGTCGTCCCAAATTAACATAGGCAGTTCGCAAAGGATAAATAGGGACTGCATAGGCTACCTGGGACGACACTTTCCGCGCATGCATTAAACAACATCAGGTCATCTACTTCATCTTTGCCTCTCCAACATCCTCCAGGCACACACCAGCACGATTGGACAGGAGTAATAAGAGTTTTGTCAAAAACATGACTTCACCTTTTCCACTCACACACGCACTTTGATGTGTGTGTAGTCCCTTACAAATTCGACTTACATTTATAAAGTGTCTTACAACATTAAAGATTTATAGACTTCATTTCCGATCCTGAGATACTTTTAACAAGCAAACAGCAAACTGATAAGATTGTATGCCGACAGACTGATAAACCAATAAATCGACTGACACACAGACTCGAATAAACGTACCAAATGACACACCATAAATAAGACGAACTGAACTAACAAACTACATGAAGTCTAGTTAACACGTGAATTACAATTCTTTACAAATGATGTTTCGTGGGTCATTCAGTAGGATCAGTAATAACAAATCATGCTCAGAGTATGTTAAGACCTGCAAACACTATAACGATATTTGGCAAAGTCATTTACCTGCACCCAAATATGAAGTTATTAACGTGTAACCAAATTAAAGGTCGTTTTACTGTACCCAAGTGCAAAGTCATTTCACTGTTCCCAAGTAACGTTCCCTATGTGTGAGAATATGTACATGGAATATTATAAGCAAAACAATATAGTTGTGGTGTTGAGATCACTTAGATCATATATGAACAATGGTGAAAATGCTTACCAGGGCTTTAACTGAAATATATGTGTATTCATCATATGTGAATTTGACCCATAGTTCTTTTTGGCAAAACACAGCACAAGAACATCCATCTCAAAGGCACCTGTCATCAGCATAAGCACATCGTTTGTATCATGTATTTGGATAAATTTTCAGTAAACACTACAGGTCAGACAAATGTCCACCAGTTCATATTACATGATTTTAAAAAGAATTAAAAAGATAACAAACAGCCCCTAATACACCTGTTCAATGGTACCTTATTTATACTAGAAATAATTAGAAGTGCATTTTAATGGGACGACAACAAGGCGACAATATTCAAAAATACTCACTGTGTTTTATGCAACAAGTAAAATATACAGTAAAGGCATAACAAAGTATTTATAAGTTATCCGCATTCCTCTATATCACTGTTACTTGTTGCTTCATTCAACCCTTTGCCAATTAACGGTTAGTTTGTATTCAAACCATTTGCTAATATAATCAAATTATCTGCCGATATGCTGCTGTTCGATCACACACACATTGCTGGTCAGTCAATAGTAGAAATTAATTAATAATAAATAATTAACACAAACAGGTGACTTTTAACTATTACCTCAACATTTCAGTGAAGATGAATTCCTAAATGCATCTTTTTATGCATGTGATCGACTACGGCTGTTTTAATTTTTACCAGACTTAAAAATGCAATATATTTTTTACAGCCACATCAAATATATTTCTACCTGTATGAAACTGGTAAGGAGCACCAGGAACGACATAATGTCTGACTTCAATAACAAAGGTTAGAAAGGGATAGTAAAATATGTATGATGTTTGACTATTTACTAGAACCAGATATATATTGTTACTCTTTGGAAAAGAATCCCAGCCAACAGCTTGGTAATTAAGCGAAGTCACTATGTGTAATTCAGAAATCATTCTCGTCTTTACTTCATGTTCCAGTATCCTCTCTACCAAAAGTCAGAAGTTCCTATTACAAATACCACACAACTACTATATGGCCAATCTCCCTGTCCAGTCAGGTAACACTTGTTTCTAACAGGTGGGCAAACACACCAATAGCTTTCTAATATCAAAGAGGTCCCGCCTTACAATTCAACAGGTAAACTGTTATTTTATTTAAAAGATTGCTTGCAAAAGGTGGGTACATGCTTTCTAATCTTTTTCAAGCTAAGGGCTTTTTGAAGTAAAACTTGAATATCGTAAGTGAGATGCATTGAGTATTAATAAGTTAGGAAATTAAGAATATTTTTTTCAACTTGTTGATGTTTGAATATGAAAGCATTAAGCTCAGTTTAGTCTTGGTTTTGCACACTAATATCAATCACATTTAAATTTAAAATTCAAGAGTGGAAAACATGCAGTCACACTAACCAACGTCAAACTATGCTATGCCTAGGCAATATACAAACAAGAGGGCCATGGGCCCTTAGGCGCTCACCTGCGACCCAAAGGATCTAAACTATTCTGGGAAGGTGGAGTTCAAAATAATAAAAGTACTTCATGAAACATAAATTATAAGGTTTACAAAAAGAAATTCGCTCGCCCCTAGAAACCATCCTCTTCAGAGCACCGGAGCCATTTTCAAAGTGAATCAAGATAGGAACATATGCCCTCAGCATATTTTATAAAGATTGAACTAAAATGTGACTTATATAGAGTTCACAATGTTTCATTATAGCATTAAAAAGGAATCTGCCACCCACCTCAGGGCCTTGCTTTTAAACAAACTGGAACTATTTTCAGACTCACCTTGCAATAATATTTCCAATTAAAACAACAATCAACCCTATTTAAAACACAAATCTTTGATAATCACACGAAAACTACCGACCTGACATCCATAAGCTGTGTGCCATAACAATTTGTGTTCCACTCTTATCAGTTTGAAGGTCTTTGATGTGAGTTCCCAGCTGGGGCCTATTTCTAGGGACTAAGTGCTTTTAGGCTGCAAGTCTTTTACATCAAATTAACAATTCAAGCACAATCAATAGAGAATTAATTAGTTGCTGATAAGCAGGTGGATGAATGGGATCAATGGAGAAATAAGAGTGCATTCCTGACAAGCCATGCATTCATAATCGGAGGTCAAACAGAATTCAAGTTATATACAGTTGTTTCTCCCCTAAGTGATTTTCTATAAAATCAATACTACTACTTAAAATATTGAGAATATTTAATAAAGGGTTTTCAGATGGCAAAAATATGTTTGTTGCACTTCATCCCCAACCAATCATAAACATAATAATTCTCTTCAGAAAGGAACAAAAATATTTTTTTTTTAATTTGGCAATTTAACTATATATCTTATCAGCAGAATTAATATTCAGATGACTGCATGGAGATCATGAATATCATAATATGCAAAAATTTCATTCAACATGTACATAGGTAATTTCATAGTAGAGTGTAAACAAGGTTACACTATAAAGCCATTTAAAGCCATATTGTTCAACAAACCGCAACCATAAAGGAACTTGGCCTAGATATCATAACAAGATATCCATAAAACCAATGTTTTGACCAAGTTTCATGATGATTGGACAAAAAAAAATAGAGTGTTCACAAGCTTTTTTACTATAAACATATAAGGAAAAAGACCTCACCCCTGGCGGCCATTTTTTTACCGATCCGAACCATTTTTGAACTCAATCGTCGTATCAAGAAAACAAATGTCTTATAGACTGTTCACATCTTTTCACTATATACGTATAGAGAAAACTGCCGAACCCCCTGGCGGCCATGTTTTTCAAATGTTCACGACTATTTTCAAACTCGTCCGAGATATTCACATAACTTATGTTTTGACCAAATTTCATGATGATTAGGCAAAAAATGTGACTTCTAGAGTGTTCACAAGCTTTTTTACTATATAAATATAAGGACAAAGACCCACCCCCCCCCCCCCGGCGGCCATGTTTTATGACCGATCCAAACCATTTTCAAACTTAACCCTCGTATCCAGGAAACAAATGTTCTGACCAAATTTTATGAAGATTGGACCGGAAATGAAACTTCTAGAGTGTTCACATGTTATACTATATATTGAGAAAACTGCCCCGCCCCCTGGCGGCCATGTTTTTTCACCGATCTGGACCTTTTTCGAACTCATCCGAGCTATAACTACAACCAATGTTTTGACCAAGTTTCATGATGATTGGGCAAAATTTGTGACTTTTAGAGTGTTCACAAGGTTTCTCTATAGCCATATAAGGAATACTGCCCCGCACCCTGGCGGCCATGTTTTTCAACGGACCGGAACAATTTTTGAACTCAACCAACATATCATTAAGACAAACATTTAAACAATGTTACATAAAGATTGAGCATCAAATGTGACTTCTACAGTGTTCACAAGGTTGTTTTTTTTACCTAGTGACCTAGCATGACCCAGTTTCGAACTCAGTCGAGGTATCATTGGGACAAATGTTCTGACCAAGTTTCATGAATATCAGACAAGAAATGTGGCCTTTAGAGTTTTCACAAGGCAAATGTTGACGACGGACGCACGACGCACTACGCACGACGCACGACGGACAAAAGGCGATCAAGAAAGCTCATTATGAGCACGTTGTGCTCAGGTGAGCTAAAAATAATACACAAAGCTGAACATCTATAAATATGAAAGACAAACATGAATAATAAAACAACGCATTAAAGGTATAAATGGCGAATACCAAATCGAAACATAAACTGGTAACATGGATCATGATAGATCTACAAGAAGAGATGCCCGGCACTGTCGGTAAGTTTAGGGATTAAATGATAGACGAATAATCAAGATTCCGTGCCATTATCTGGCAACGATCAGAGCATACATGTTTCATGCAAGTTTCATGCAAACCTTGGATAAAGATTGTAGTATCGTTCATGAAAAAAATGAATCAAGAAAAATGCAACATACAGGAACAATATATGCACTATAATTTATTTCGCAGTTGTGATGGAGAAACATAAGTATGCCATTATCACATGGAAAACATTAATCAGTACAATCTTCTACGAAAGACATGTGGGTAGCCTAAGTTCAGATCTGGTTCTACTGAGAATTCCTAACGACAATTAAGATTGTAACTATTAGGTCAATGGTGTCGTTCTTAAAGGACTATCTCTGTTCAGAACAGGTTTTTTTTAGCTAAGGTCAGGTAGAACGGGGCTTAATACATGTGCGGAAAGAGTTGACCCTGATTAGCCTGTGCAGTACACACAGGCCAATCAGGGACAACACTATCCGATTGTATTGAATTGTTTGTTTAAAGGAAGTCGCTTAATAGCGAAAATCCAGTTAAAGCGGAAAGTGTCGTCCCTGATAAGTTTATGCAACTGCACAGTATAACCTGTGAGACACTGTACGCAGATTAATTAAATTCTGTTTCTCAAGATTGAGGCTCATTGGTGTCTGTTTTCTTGTTGTAAAATAGTACAAAACCAAAACTTAATTATTAACTTCATGAATATGTACTTTAACTAGTGTTTGGTACTTCAATGTATTTCAATTCGTATTGTGTGTAACTAAATAATCACGTAACCTACTTCATTCAATGAATCGTTAACTATTTGCGTAAGTATCAAAGAGTTTTAGAAATAGTGTTGGTGCTTTTAATGATGAAACAGTTATAATGACTTAACAAAGAAATATTAGCTCATTATTTTAAGTCCAAATCAAATGACTGTCTTTTTCAAATTTACATTGGGTGATATTAGTGAGACTGGAAGGATGATAAGGAATATATTTTCACCAAACCTAAATTTTTAGGCCAACACTTAATTTGGAATGGTATAACATGTTGGGTTTTTAATATGTGTTTGCTTAGTTCACCAAAATAAATGCTTGATTAAATTGCATTTGCTACATTAAATTTAATTTAACTAAAATTATCCAGAAAAAGAATGTTTCATAGAGATTTGGAAGATGTGTGCATGTCATTGCATATTCTTGTTCAATTGGCAGTCCTACTAGTGTAGTAAAGGATATTGGCTAAAATATGTCCCTTGCAGATCCGTAGAAGCTTCACTCATGTGACCACTTTTAAGATTGTTGCTCGCATAAAAGCATTATTCGTATTCAAATAAAATGAATACGGCCGCTAATAGCTACCAAAACACAATGTTAATGCTACTCGAAGATTTTATGCAATCACAATTTTAATCACTTGTTGATTGATTGTCATAATGTATTTTTAAGCGCTTTATAAACTATTTAAGCATTTTGAATATCATTTTATTACATACGCATGAAGTTGTAATGATAGTAAAAGAAAATTGTACCAATAAGTCATGGATGCACATACAGCAATCATGATCCGTTGTTTTTACCCTTTGCCGCGAGACCAACACGTTTCTAGATTCAAACAGTTTGACACACTTGATTCGGCCCTCTAATGCGAGGAACTTGCGTTAACAAGAAACGTTAATTTTTGTTTATAATTCCGATTGAATGTAAAATCTACGTGTACGCTGGAACGCTCAATATAGTTTACCTTTAAAAAAAGAATTATCCAAAAATTCTTATTTTAAATGCATACATATTAATCTAACAATTACATAAAGGTTGTAAGTTTCTACCGATAAATACTTAAACATATTACATCTCCGGTATCATCAATTTTGAAGGTTTTCCCCTTATCCCAGTAAAACAAATTTCAACAACCTAGCAATTGTTTTCTTTCAGTTGGCTGCATTTATGATGTCAAAGACAGTTACCGAAATCAAATTCCTAAGCCGCAAAATAGAAGAACAAATAGGTGCTATGACGTCAGAAATAAAAGAAACTGACGTCAGAGGTAAAAGACAACAAAGCAGATTGATTTGATTATTTACTTTTCACACCTCGTAATATGGAATGATTTTCGTCAAGAGGAATCTAGACTCATCGCTAAAGCCATGTGACCGCTATACTCAGTTGATCGCTAATTTAGGTTGGACTGTATTTTTAAAAAGTGAACTAAAGAAAAAATTCCGAATGCACAACTCCATACCTCAAAGAACAATGCTTGCATGTTTAAATGTGCAGGTGAAAAAAATGTAAGACGTACGTTCTTTGTCTACGGATAGACAGAAGGACGGACAAGAGGACTGATATTCATACAGCCGAACAAACAGATAGAACAACTGATCCATCTGAAGACTAGTAAACATGTTTAATATAATTCTATAAGCAAGTGATAGTATTTGTGTCATTCATAAGGTTTGAGAAAACTAAATTATGCTGAGTATGTTAAAACATGCAAGCACAGAAAACAATAATTGGCTAAGTCATTAACCTTCGCGCAAACTTATTTACACGTATACAATTGTAAGGTCATACCCAAGCGACAACCACTATGTATGAGTACATGTTCAGGACATAGTATGAAGCAAAACAACACCATTGTTGTGATGGGATTCCTAGGATCAGATATGACACAAAAAATTGCCACAGCTCAGATTTAATATGCGCACTCATTATATGTGAATTAAGTTTGACCAATGGTTAATTGTTTTAAAACACAGCACTAGAAAAACTGTCTTGTTGACATTCAACGTGAGCATTAGCACATATTATTTATCAAGAAATTTTATAAATAGAAGAACTATTATTTTTATAAATACACGAGTCCATAAAAATGCACATCGTCCCATACCACATAATTAAAAATAGGATTTAACATTTGAAAAAATAACTCCCGACAATTGTTTGAAAGAGCCCATGTCTTCTAGAAACAATTATAAGTGATTTGTAAGGGGATTGTGTTAAACTTTGATACCATTATGAATTTACAGAGATTCTATGGAATTGTTAAGATAGAATCAAGGGCTGAACTGTAAAACGATTGCATCTAGTATGGTAATACTTATGAGACACAATACTTTCACACTCAAAACTAAAAGTATGTCCTTCTTCTGTCTACTCTCGCTTCATGTGGACAAATCAATAAATACAATATATTTTTATTTTTTTTTTTTTCAAAGTGATTACAAATGTGTTTTGTATAACACAGAAATACATTGTGATCTATGAATATATAAAAAAAGTGAAAATAAATTGTGCTTTATGACATATTCATATTGTTTGATGGTTGTTTCATGTCATTCATGTTTAAGGTAAAAGTTTAAGTTAAAAATTGGGGTGGGGGTAGGACAGCGGATGGTAGATAGTGACTTAGCTACGCCTCCATTACACGTGGGTTGAAGATGTATTACTGTGCAATGATAACTCTCACAAAAACATGTTCATCTTAGATAAATTGCATTTTAATGGGCCATCATGAATTTACCATTTTTGACAGGCTTCCTAACATACATTTTATGTTTTTCTACACAAAATGTTCACCCAGCTTTAAGACTCTTTAGTCTTCAAGGCAATTAATGCCCAGCAAAAACAGTGACAATAATACTCAATGAGTGTTATGCAACAAGTAAAATGTAAGGTAAAGGTCGAGAACAACAATTATTTCTAAGTTAGTTTCATTCCTTTATGTCACTGTTATGTGCTGCTACATTCACCCACTGCCAATTAATGTTATGTTTGTAATAAATATATGCTTTTTAACATGATCAAATTATCTACCAAGATGCTATTTGAAAAAAAAACACAAGCTACAGGGAACAATTGTCCGAGAACAATTGACTTGTTTTGAGTTCTAATTTTTTATTTAAAATTCAACATCACTATTTCTACTTGTATGAAACTGGTAAGAAGCGGCCGGAACAATAAGATATCTGGCTTTCAGAATGAAGGGATGATCATTTGCCATCTGCTATGAGCAGAAATATAGTTTTGAAACTTGAAAAAGAATCCAAGCCAACGGCTTTAGAATACAATTGTTTATCAAAGTCACAGTGTGCACTCCAGAAACCATTACCAGTTTCCATGTTTCATCACCTACTCTACCAGACGTCAGAAGAGCTTATTTCCAATACCATATTTTATCTATGGCAAATCTCCCTGTGCAGTCAGGTGTGTCTAACAGGTGGGCAAACACGCCAATAGCTTCTTGATATCACAGTTTTCTCCCCTAACACACAATACAGCAGGAACATGTAAATTGTTATCTTATTTTAACAAATGATTTTAAAAGAAATGCACTAGCTTTTTAATCTCTCTCCAGCAACTGGGCTTTTGAAGTAAACCCGAAATATAATATTCAGATTCATTAATTACCAATTATTTAGAAATTTTAGAATACAAAACATCGATTTGATTGTGTTTGAAATAAATACATCCTTTAACTATGTGATGCAACAATTCAAACCATTTTTCCTGCATATATGCTCACAAAGCAAACCATTTTATACACAAGGAAATAAAAACGTATTTGCGTACTCAAATGAATTAGCTTCAAATGTAAAACAACACAAGATTGTAAAACATGCATGACTTACTGCCTGCAAAATCAAGAAAAGATATTCTCAAACACCAAAGACCCACTAAATGCCTCCGCACAACTATGCTATGCATTGGGCAACAATAACAAATTAACACAAACAAATATGTGTATGAGCCGCAATCTGAGACAATCGGGCTTAATGCATGAATGAGAAGCGACATTGCAGATTAGCCTTTGAAGTCAACACAGGCTTATCAGAGAAGACACATTTCGCGTGTATGGTATCTTTCGTTTAAAGGAAGTATTGTTTAACGAAAATCAAGTTTAGATGAAAAGTGAAATTCCAGATGAGCCTGTGCGGACTGCTAAGAGAATGCGGTACACTTTTCGCACATTCATTAAGACCTATTTTTTTAAGAGTGTACCTCATATATATTACATACAAAAATAAAGGATAGACAAAAATCATAAAAAGGTATTCAAGACAAAAACCAAGTCAAAACATGAACTGATAACAATGATCTAAATTTAATAGATCTCAAGAAAACGTACCTGAGCACTTTTGGCAGGTTTAGGGATGAACGGATGGACAAACAAACAAGATGCAGTCCCATTATCTGGCAAGAATCATAAAACATACATGTTACATACAAATGTCTTGCAGACCCCAAGAGAAACATTGTACGCGTACATGGAAATTTGCAGTAGTAACACAAACAGCACAGTAACAATATTTACAATGTAATAGCTTTCACAGTTGTGCTGGGGCGAAATAATTATGTCATCATCACATGGAAATATTAACCAGTACAATCCTCTAGGAAAGGCATGTGGGGTGCTTAAGTTCAGATCCAGTACAACAGGGAATTCCTAACATCAATTACCATTTAACCGCGAGGTCAAATCCAGCTAGATGTCCTGCTGACAAGACAATCACTGTACGAAGCAAGTTGTTGTAGATTTTAACTTCAGTCTCGCTCTTGGAAAATGGGGCTTATTTTATCTGAGGAAAGTTTCATCCCTGTGTATATAGCCCTGCACATGCTAATCAGGGACAACACTTTCCGCTTTATAGTACTTTTCGTTTATAGGAAGTCTCTTCCGAAATTCTAGTTAAGGTGGTAAGAGATTTCCCTAATTAGCCTGTGCACACTGCACAGGCTAATATGGGAAGACACTAAACGCACATGCATCAATTCCTGTTTTTGTTTCTGCACAAAAAATACTGTCTACGGCTACAGATGAGTCATACTTAAGGAGCCCTTATTTATAAAGAGTAAGTGGTCAATACTGTTGATCGATGACCTTTTCTTTCGTATTGGGACATGTGTGCATTCAACGAACATGTGAATTCATGTCCAATGCTTTTTGCTGATATGAAAATTTAAGAGTTTGCCATGCATACATTTTGTACAAGAGAGCCAATGGCAGCTCTATTAAGACCAAAATGATCCGATATATTCTGTACACTCTCATGTTTCATGAAAATAAGGCAATAAATGTTGCCTGTTAATTGTTATAATGGTACATTTTGTCGATGCAGGGCCAACACAAACAACAGACAAAATAAAATCACTCAATAATGTTGTGACCAGGTGAGCTAAAAATATGTAAGTCTAAATGTATTCATTCACCATTTGCTTGACAAGTTGTATTATCGCATTCTTCAAAGAAATCGTATGGTGAAACTGACAATCAGCAGTGCCAAAAGGTGGGCTAACAACTAAAAATATATGTCATTCAGTTGCACAGCTTTAACACTTTTAAATACAGTCAGTAATTGACAAACATCAAAAAGCTTATACTGTTTCAGTTACAGTTAAGATACATTTTGTTTGACTTATCATAGTAGGTTAATGCATAAGCTTAATCAGGAATTACTAATCCAGCAAATAAATTGACAAATTGGGAGCAAGGATCAATCCCAAAGGGATGTTGAGAGCTACTGGTCCTGCAAATAAATAAATAAGGGAAATATTAAGGATCAATCGATATATAATAACAATGACAGTAGTGACCAGGCTCTGTCACATATATCTCATCCACTGAGACTGTTAACTAGATATCAGCCTCGCTGTGGAAAAACAGGGCTTATTGTGTGAGGTAAGTGTCGTAACAGATTAGCCGGATATGTCCGCACATATGCAAATTCAAGCATGGTTTACCCTGTGCAGGTTCATAATGATATGTAAGATGTCAGTGTTTAAATTGATTTCCTACATCAATTTTGACCATTGTAAAAATCTGTTAATGTAAAGACACAAACAGCACAAACAAATTTGCAATAATCATGGTTATACGACTATTCATAAAAAGTAAGATATTTGTGGTGGCTTAATGGATATGATGTTCGCCTATGTATCAGGAGGCCCTAGGTTAAATTTTTGAACTCTGAGATTGTTCCCAAGATCTTCGCTTTAAACAACAAAATTCTTGTTATACTCAGAAAATGAACAAGTGTGCATCTTAAAGCCTTAATCAAATTCGATGGAATTTGGATCAAATAAATATTTGTTTCAAAAGAACTTCTGTTATTGCGAAGAATACTTATTTTCTTGGAACATATGCTCATATAGAACATCACTGTATGTACATGCATTTAGCCCCGGGCTCTCAGAGTGAGTCTCATTCAGAAACCTGGCTAAATAAAACATGTGAAAATATATTCTTAGAGACAAACTAAGCACGCCTCTATTCCTAATCTGTTGGGAAGCATTATATAAAAAGTAATCTTCTAGATGTTCAACATTTTTTTCGGTATTTGTTTTAACACCCAATAGTGAATTTCTTGACTGAGAAATAACAGACAAATATATGCACAGAGGCATGAAATGTACTTGTAGTGCAAGACAAGCATTACAAAAACATGTCTTGAAAGAAAGAAAACAGTTTATTAATTAATCAGAGAATCTAACAAAGACCCTTCAACTGACATCATAACTGCCAAGTGATCAGACTCTTTATCAGTACCAAATGCTTTGTGTCAGACCTGTCAACATTGCTGGATGTACTAAACAGAGGGAAAATATAACTTATTCTCTAGCACAGATGCATGGGGACATTATTTTGAAGGATGGATTTGCTTATATAAGCAGTAATAGTTAACCCATTTAACTAGTGGACTCTCCCATCCTTCTAAATTGGATCAATTCATTTCCAAAATTAGGGAATCTGAGTCTACGCTGTTTGCCACGGCCTTTTTTGGGGAGGCTAGGCATAAATGGTTTAACCTTAACGTGCATGTGAGTATATTAGACTTAACTAAAAGGTGTATTTTTACATTAATTAAATTATTTTACTAAAAAACTGCAATACAATGAATACTTTTTTATTTATTATAATTACAATAAAAACTATATTTAAAAAGGTGCCTTTCTTGGAGACAGAACCCTGACTTGTTGAAGTTAAATCTTGCTTGTTACCATAAAAACAGGATGACAACATTTACGCTGAAGTTAAAACCCAATGTCAGTAAAGCCTGTTGCAAAATTATTTCCAAAAAAAAAAACATTACAAACGCACGCGTTATAATGTTCACGACTTAGTTTGATTTGTTTCTTAGCAAGTTTACTTGCTTTTTTGAATACATTCCATTTTTGTTGAATATATGGCTCGCTTTTGTGAAATTTCATTTTACCAAACTGTGGAAACGTCCCTTTCGTAGACTTACGTAAACTCTGAAAATACTTGTAAATGTGGCTCAGTGTCATGCGTATTCTGAAGGAAGAATGACAAAAACATATATTTGTTTTTTAATTAAAATGCTTTGCTGCTTACTATTTATAACCGCCAATCTAGATGAATAGTTAATCCTAACCGTGACAAAATTCTAAGACGTGTTCCAGCATACAGCAAAACACAGCTTAGCGTGAGCTTGTATCATGAACTCACGAATTTAAAATTGTGAAAATAAAACAGCCTGTTTTGCTTGAGCCGTTGATGAACATTTCGCAGAGGTATCATGTTCAAATGTGGGTTTGTTTGAGTTTAATTTGAACTTTTGGGCCTTTGCATTTTTTCTAGAATTCATACTTTTCTTTGAAAATTCAATTCCTTTTTTTTGCAAGCACTACTTTGTTCTCACATATGTTCCCGCTTCCATTGTTGTTGATCACCCAGAACATGTCAACAGTTATAAAATTATATTATGAAGCTATTTGCCTATTTATTCTTCAACCCAACCATTTGCCTTGCAAGCTCACAAACATCAGTTGTAATAAGTTCTTTGTTCAGGACCATATCCACTGGCATTTCTTTGTTCTTGCACAATAAACACCAATTCATATGTTAACCATCTGTACCCCAGAGTGTTATAATCTACCAGGCTTGGAATGGGTATTAGACTTAGAATCTGAAGAATAAAGAATATGGATTTCAATTTCTTAAAACGTTTACATCACATAAATAAGTTTATTTTGTATACAAATCTAATTTGGATGCATTTCTTGTAACTATCTGAAATTTTATTTTATCAAGTTTAGTTTGGTCAAAGACAGAGAATTTAATTAGATAATGCAAATATGTTTAACATTTTATGTTTCCCTGTCAATTATAAAGTACTTAGTATGCTGATGTTTAGTTTAATCCTACGTGTATAAGATTTGTTGTACAGAAAGCCTTGTGTTATAGAGAAAGCCTTGTAATATGGACACCAACATACTTTACACCATTACAACCAGACAATAGGTAATAACTTGTACTAAAATTCAACTTTATATGCAAATGCTTTAATTTTAAGCAAAGGTTCTATGTACATTTTGTCAAAAAGAGACACTTTCTATTATGTCATAGTACTTGTAATAAGGTTGCAAAAACTATGATCACCTCTTGCACAGTGCACAGTTTAATCACAAGATTAAATTAATATAAAACAGAACCACTTCAAATACGCTTTTGTATACATCCAGATAGACCTCTTAACATTTGTAGTCTTCAGATATCATTAACCATACACCTCTTATTTCAACACCAGCAGTAATTGGCACGTTATTCAAACCGTACATAATATATTAGCATGCATCCGATGTTACTGGCAAATAACACAATGACACATTATTTCTGGGACAATCTGAGAAAGCAAAAGCTGCCTGGGGAACAGAATTCCAAATTAAAGACTGATGTATGTGGTATAGCTTGATTATTGTGTGAATTTCCCATAAAACGAACATCTTTGAGCTTTCTAAAAGTCGCTGAAATGTGTATTTGACGTAATCAGCATCATCCAAACTACGTCGTCGAACCAACTAAAAGTAAGTATATGGTTCCATTTTAGTACGTGTTGAAAGAAAATCCTTTATGTTAGTACAAACAATCCATTAATAGTGGATACAAATCTTTAAAAACATGTATGGTTTATTCAATCATTGTTTCCCTCTGTATAATTGTAAAAAACAATAAACATTCAAAGTACAATTAAAGATTTATTACATACAACCTAGATAAGTTTTTGAACGACATGGATTCCAACATTCCACTTTTGTCTCGAACCACCGATGCAAAAACTGACTTTGCTAAAATAGCAACTGAACAAATTCCAATGGTAATAAGTATGGATATATATATTACTCACACAATGTGTTATGCTGTTTTTGTAATATGCATATGCAAACGTATTAAATATTTGTTTGTTTTTTCAAAAGGGGCTATAACAAAAATGCCTGACACAGGACATATATGGTTGTTGAGTGTGATGAACTGCTCAAGAAGGATAAACAAATACAAGGAAAGTAACTGCTTTAAAGCAGAATGATCTGACAGGCAAGATTTACATGTGATTTAGTTGAGTGTCAGGTGAGAATCTCGAGATAATAAATAAGTTAAAGCTGAACCGATGTTCCCATATCATGCTCACAAACATTTTATTCAGTTTGCTAAAAATTATTTTTAAAAACTTTTGAATGTAAGAGTCCAGTAGTTAAATTAATCTATCAACGGACCGACCAACAGAAATAAGCAAAACATATATCACGCTCTTTCTTCTATAGAGACACATTAATACATGTGTGACAAAAGCACATAGTGCATATGAGCCGCACATTGGAGAATCACGGCTTAATGCATGTGCATTAAGTGTCACGACATCTAGATTGTCTTTTTCATCTGCAGGAAACAGAGGATGCAATAATCTGATAACTGACTTAAAAAGTAGGAGGTTGAATATTTTATGTTGCTTCCCTACTTTTCCAATGTTTCAGACTAAAATAAGACCATGCGTTTGAGTGGAATTTTTGGGACGCCTACAGGTTCATAGAGTTCACATACTTCTGATGGGAAGCTACCATCGCCTACAGGATCACAGTGTTGACCTACTTTTGATGGAAGGCAATGTGATCGTTGACCAACTTTTTATGGGAAGCACTGTGAGTGTTGACCTTCTTTTGATGGAAAGCACTGTTATTGTTGACCTTATTTCGATGGGAAGCTACCAAATATTACAGGTTCACAGTGTTGAAAAAACTGTTGATGGTAATTACGGTGTTAACCAACGTTTGATGGGAAGCACTGTGTTGTATTTGAATGTTGACCTTATTTTGATGGGAAGAACGCTTGAGTACTATAGACACACAGAGTTGACCTTCTTCTGAGGTGAAGCACTGTGACCTACTCTTGATGGGAAGCACTGTAGTGGAAGCAGAGTGCACAGGCTTATCTAAGACAACACTTCTTGCTCATGCATTTAAACCATTTTTCTGCCGAGTGGGACAGGAACAACTAGAGTTTTGTCATAAACAAGACATTTCCTAAAATTGTGATTCGTCCAATAACGCTTCGTGTTGTGAAAATATTTAAAAGTTCAATTCAATCAGTTCATAAAATTAGAAGGAAGTTTGCTCAACAAACTGACGAGTCTTTAACAGACATGCTCATAAATCAATCAATTGTTTGATCAATGAACGGGTTGCTCCAATATACCTCATCTCAAACTTCATTTGCTGATAAAAGGGGTATATTCCCTTACAATCAACCCAGGATTAACCAGACTTTGTCATGTAAGTAACAAATACCTGACACGCAGTGAGTAGCATGATGCAGCACGTTGCAATAATCATGTTATCGATAATCATCTGTCTACTTGAATAAAAAGTCACAAGGCATCCACATGAGACCCCCAAACAAACGAGACAGAAAGGTAGTCAATATGTAAAAGTATATTCTTTGTCTATGGATAGAGAGACAGATGGACAAAAGAAAGGACCATCTGACTGATGGACGAACATAACTATAGTCTATGTTCATTGGGTCATTCTGTAGGATTGTGAATAATAAATGACGCTGCATGTGTATAAACATGCAAACGCTACAACAATATTTGGCAAAATCATTCACCTGCACACTTAATGTACAAGTACCTAAATACAAGGTCATTACACTGCACCCAAGTGCAGAGTCATTTCACAGTCCCCATATGTGTGTAAATAGGTTCAGGAAATATTATGCAGCAAAACAACATCATGTTTGTGGGGATGTGACTAGGATCATATATGAAAAAAGTCATAGATATTGCCAATGCTAGGTGAAATATGTGCACTCATTGTGTGTAATTTGACCCAGGGTTCATTGTGTTCAAACACAGCACTAAAAAACCCAACAGGAAGTAATCCATCCTGAACATCGATGCATATCTTCTTTATAATGATTTTTTTATAAATAGCAGAAATATTTAGTACACTCTACAGGCCAGACAGATGCACACTAGTCCGTATTACATAATTTGAACATAATTTAAAATATAACAAACTCCAATGCAATGGTTCAATAATACCTTATGTTTACTATAAATAATCATATTTGATTTGTTAATGACATAAGCACAGTGACAAGTTCCCAAATATACTTAGCTTTTTTGCAACATGAAAGATATACAGTAAAGATAGAGAACAAAAAGTGTTTATAAGTTATATGCATTCCTTCATGTCACTATAACTTGTTGTTACATTCACCCTTTGCCAATTAACGGTCTGTTTGCAATAAATATATGTCTGGCAACATAATCAAATTATCTACAAAGATGCTCTTTGCACACACACAATTTATTTGCAATGGAATAATTGACATGGCTTGAGTTCTCATTTTTATTTCATATTTAGCTAACAGAGGGCTTTTAACTATTACAAAGGGATTCATGAAGATGCAATCTGAAATGCATTTAGAGAATACTAGGTAAGCGTTGAATACAGAGAAGTTTATGTTGCGAGGCTTAGAACGCCGGGAGCGCGAGCCTTGGCGAGCGCTTTCGGTGTTCGAGCCGAGCAACATAAACGTCTCTGTATTCAACGCTAATCCTAGTATTCTATTTATCCCATTTTATTTTTTTTCAACGTGACATTTAACATAACTAGATCTTATAACCTTAGCCTAACAATTATTTTAATTAATTCTTAAAAATCGCTTAAAATCTAACGAATGTAACCATGCGTAGTGATATAAATGTATTTGTTCTGGTACGCAAAATAGTCATAAAAAAATTCACACACAAACTGTAAAACTTGTAAAAATATATCACCATATGCTTCGATTCAAATTTACGCAGCATGCGAATTGTAACACATTACGACCGCGAAAAGAATATTTTACTTGAACATAATTCATTTTATTTTCGAAAGAAAATGATCAAAATCCAATATGGCTGTGATTGCTCCTGACAAAATGATGTCGATGTCAACATAGATTCTACATGTACACTATCGACGAGTAAACAGACAATTGCAGCGACTGACACTTAATTTGACTTAATATGCAGGGAAATTCGTTTTCCGACTTCGGACGACGAAGTTAAGGACGCGCAGAACGTGTTTTTTTCATATAATGTTATGGGTATGCTGTGTGTGATCCAATGCATCAATGGCCCCCATGTTAAAATCATTTCCCCGAGAACAGGGAACGACAAAAGTACAAACAAAAACCAAAACACATTCGAACTAGTATCTTACCTTTAATTATCCTTTAAAATCCATCTAATAATCTATTTAACTCAATAATTGGCGATTTTGCATCCAGGGTCTTTAATAATTATTTTAGCATAGTTAAATAAAGACCCTTATGCCATCCTATCACTATTTTCAAATGAATTTATGAACCTGTTAAACTTTCTTATTCGTCACACGCTATGTCATGTACTCTATGAACTTTACTGCTGTTAACATGAACCGGAGCAGTTTATCAAATAATAGCCTTTGGTAAACTCGGATGCATTTGCAGATTTCTGCATACAAACATAATTATGTTTAAACTTGCACAATGTTATTTGTCTATGATAAATGCCCTTATTGTGTACAAGAAAATAATTTAATATATAAATACACAAAGAATGGAAAACATTCCATTACACAACAGATAAATCAGTGGATAATACCCGTGTACAAAATGGGACGTTCCGAATTCCAGTGTGGTGCTTTTTTTACCATCTTATACTTTACACAGCTCTATGCTTAACGTGAATTAAATCGGATAGCAAATATTGCCGATTATTTATGAATTGTGCGATATTTGTATGGCTTGTTGTACATTCTTAAATGTCAAAAGTATATGCATGGATTATAAACAATGCACATTACACGAAATAAGGAAAAAATGATTAATTGACAATTCAAATACCGTATGTCGATATACAGTACATGTACATGTGAAATAAGTCGCGTTTATAATAAATCGTCATTTTTTTTTGGAAAATGACGCAATAAGTGTCATTTTATGACGCCATCAATCAGCTGATTCATTATACGGATGGCGAAAAATTATGTCATATGACTAGATTTAAAGGTTGAAGGTCGTATAATTTTGAGGCTAAAGTTTTCTCGACTTTATTAATTATGAAAAATCATTCAGTGGTAAAGTAAAAAGTAGTCCGTGCACGTGACAGGTATATCCCACAGTGTTGAATACAGGCTAGTATATTCCATAAGGTGTTATACCGTCAATGTCGCCTTGAAAATGGGATAAATATATATGCATGTGATCAAATAGGGATTTTTTAATGTTAACCATAATGTTTATTGCAAATACAAATATACTACTGCAACTGTAAATTAGTATGTATAATTGCAAAAGTGAAATGGGTTGGAAGCGGCAGGAACATCAATATATCTGGCATTCAAAATCAAGGTAAGAAAAAGAGATAATCATGTTACATGATACAATCTACTACAAGCATAAATATTGTTTTGACTCTTTGAAAGATAATCACAACCAACTGCTTTATAATCAAATTATAATATCAAAGTCAATACTCCACAAATCTTTGTCCTCCCTCTTGTAATCCAGATATTATTACTCATTCTGCCAGAAGTCATAAGAGCCTGTTTCCATAACCCTTAATCAATGTATAATTGCCAATCTTCCTGTGCAGCCAGGTACCAGGTGCGTCTTACAGGTGGGAAAACACACCAATAGCTTTCCGATATCAAAGAGCTGCCCCCCCCCCCCATCAAAGAGTGCAGCAGGTGTATTGTTATCTTATTTTAACAAATGCTTTAAACAGACGGGCACATGCTTTCTTATCTCTTTCCAACAAATGGCTTTTTGAAATAAAAATAGCGTACAGTGTATATTATTTAGATGCATTTTCATTTAGTATCAATCATTTATAAAATTACAATACAAAACATTAACTTGTACGCGTTTGAAATCATGTATTTGTATAATATAAAAAAGGAAGTTGTTATATCTTTAAACGCTTAAAGGCTACATGGCATACAAAAAAAGTTATCATTTTTGGATAAAATAAAATCAGCTTCAACAAAACAACAACTTGATACCAAGATGTAATATATTTGAGACACAAAAGGCAACAAAAACAGCAAAACCATATTTTGCAAATATTAAGCGCAAGAGCTTATGATTATAATTAACATGTCAAACATCATAACCATTCTCGCTTAAACGCAGCGTTGTAGCGATTATATTTCCTTTTTTTAATTGGGATGTAGAGGTATTAAAAAGGGTTCCTGCAATATTGTTGCGTAAACACGGCTGGACATTAACCTGTTATTCTCTGTATATGCCTCAGCACGACTATGCATAAATAAGGGTATACATGAAATATTAACACACACATTTGAATATGATAGACAAACTCATTAACAGTATTTAAGTCATTCCAAGTCAACACAAAAACTAGCTACAGAGATCATAATAGATCTACAAGAAAACATTACCAGCTCTGTTGTCATGTTTAGGAATGCACGGATGGACGAACAAACATGATGCCGAGCCATTATCTGGCAACAGTAAGACCATACATGTTCACATATTTTTCATGTACAACACGAGAAAAACATCCTGTGTGCTCAGTGAAATTTTGCAGTAAGAGACATTCACCAGCCAGTAACAATATATACAATGTTAAAGCTTTCACAGTGGTGCAAGGGCAAAATAAGTATGTCATCATCACATGAAAAAATTAACCGGTGCAATGCTTTAGGAAAGGCATGTCGGGTGCCTATGTTCCGTGCCTAAGGTCCGACAGATCCAGTGAATTCCTAAGATCAATTACCATTGTAACCATTAAGTCAAATATAGCTTGATGCTTGGCTGAGGAGAAAATCTATGTTCAAAGCAGGTTGTTGTAGACTTTTTATTTGACCCTTGCTCTGGGAAAGTGAGGCTTAATGTAAAGGCAGAAAGTGTTGCCCCATATTAGACTCTACAGTCTGCACTGGATAATCAGGGAAAACATTCGCATCGTTAGCTTAAATCCAGATCGGGTACAATGAATGTCCCTGACTAGCCTATGCAGAGTGCAGAGGCTAATTTGGGACACAAGTTTAACTGATTAATTCAAGCCTGTTTTCCAAGAGCAAGGGTCATTTGAGTTGTTTCATAAAAAGTACATAAGCAGTAATCAAGTTAACTTCATAACTTTGTATTTTAACTACTGTTTGTTGCTGCAATTTATTTTCATTAATATTTTGTGTAACTATCACTTATGCCAGTTCTTGCATGAAAGCCTTAATTATGTAAGGATCATAAGGTTGTAGAAGTAGGTGTTGGTGCTGCGAATACAGAGATAAAATGGATAAATTATGAAATAGCTCATTTGAATTATTGGAAGTCCAAATCAGACCAATGTCTTTTTCAAAGCAGACATTGGATGTTGTTGGTGGGAAAGAAAGGGTAACAATGCATAAAAAGGTGTTTGTTTCCACAAGCCTGACCAAACTTCAATGTTTAGGCAAACCATAAATTGTGTTGGGTATTTGTCAATACAAACGAAAAGGGCCTCCGAAAACATATGGCACTTACTCCTATGAATTTGGATTACTTCAGTGTGACCCACCCGTAGCCGTAGAAGGTGTTTGTAGTGCAAAATCATAAACATGACTTAAAGGGACCGTTTACCAGATTGACGAAAAAATGAAAAGTTCTAAAATACTGTATTGTTTTTACAATTGTTAGTTTATATTGATTAAAATATCTCCACTGGTATATTACATTACTTGAAAATAATTCATATTTTCAGTATATTCGGTAATAAAATTTTCGCGATGTGAAATCGAAAGTTCATCGCGAACATAGGTGACATAACGGTATACGCACAATTAGATTGATCATTTTATATATAAAGTATATACAATTTACTACGCATGCACAATTTGCATTCCTGGATTTACCACGTGACAATGACCAATCTACTTGCGTTATTTATAGTTAATTGGTAGTTACCTGGTAAACATACCCAGTAAAATTTTATTACTGAATATACTGAAAATATAAAAACTTAACAACTTTTTTAAGTTATGTAATATACCAGTCGTGATATTTAAATCAATATAAACTAATAATTGTAAAAAATGCGGTATTTTAGAACTTTTAATTTTTTCGTCAATCGGGTTGATGGTCCCTTTAATGCATTTGCGCAAATTGTTGTCAGAGATAAGCCTGTGCAATCCACACAAGCGTATAAGAAACAACCCACATATAGCGCTAACTCTGTTGCCATGAATATGGGCTCCTTCAGTATGACCCAGCCATAGCCGTAGAGAGTGTCTCCCACACGGTAGGTTGCCGTGTAATTGTTGAAGATGATATGGAAATTTCTCCAGACGTAACTACATGCATCCCACTTGACCAAATAAAAAACAACAACCTTTATTGTTTACCGCTCAGATACAAAATTTGAGGCTTATGTAGGACATTATGAAATCAAATTAAATTTTAGACCTTTTTTTAATATAGTGAAGTTACAAAGACTTCATTTCGAACCCTGAGATACTGATGAGCAGCAAACATCAGCAAACGGAACAGCCTGCGATTTACTGCTCTCGTTGTATGCTGGTTGTTTAAAGCCTTTTACACTTTGCTTCTGAGCGGAAAACGGCTAATACATGTGCGTTAAGAGTCTCCTTGATTAGCCTGTGCAGTCTGTGCAGGGATGCCACTTTCCGCTATAGAACTTTTCACTTTGAGGAAGTCTCTTCTAAACAAACTCCAGTCAAGGCGGAAAGTGTAGTCCCTAGTAAGACTGCAGACTGCTTATTTTGGCTTATGTCTGTCCGGTGGCAATGTTACACCTTTAGGCTATCTATATGGATTTTAGACACTCTCGACTTCATTTCCTGACTAGAAACAGCACGTGGTGGTTTATGAAGAATATCGTGAGAACCATCCCAGAGTTCAAGGTTTGAATAATTGACCTTCTGATTGTTAGTCGGACATTAAATCAAATATTTCACGACTATTTCTCAATTTAAATAATATGAAAAATTATTATTTTAATTTTGTTTTGCTGTGTGTGTCCCTTTACTCTCACAGGGTTCATGGTACACAGGACATTAATAGTAACTCGGTAAAACATTTACATAAGAAATTAATTTGAAATGTGATATATGAGATATAGATATTGATAATTTTATCCAGGTTATAGCCACAGACGATGGGTTAAATGTGACAGACCCCGGACACTGCTGTGTTATTTCATAACTATCGATCCTAAATATTTCCCTATTGTAATTATTAGCTGGACCAGTGTTCTCAATATCCCTAAGGTATTGACCCTTGCTCTCAATTTGTCAATTTATTTACTGGGCTAGTATTTCTTCATTTAAGTTAGGCATCGATCAACTCCGATTCGTCTCATGAAATTCCTCCTCACTATAACTAAAACATCATAGGTTTCTCACTGTTTGGCCATAACTGATTTCAAAAAATTGTAAAAAATGCATGACAATTATTTTGTAGTTAGTAGTCGTCTCACCTTTTTGCACGGTAGATTGTCAGTTTGTTTAAGATGAAGATTTCAATGAAGAATGCTTCACTTGTAAGTAAATGGTGAATGTATACTTATAGACGTAAATATTTTTAGCTCACCTTTTTGTACAAAATGCTTTTGTGACTTCCTTTTATCTGTTGTTTGTCGGGGGTCTATCATCATCAATATTTATTATGTAAACAATTTATGGGCAACGTTTAATTGTGAAACATTTTTTTCCATAGTTTATCGTGGCCAAGTTCAAAACTGGGTCACATGAGGAAAAAAATATCACTAAGTTAAATTAAAGAAATGCTATTGAACACTCTAGAAGTCACATTTTTTGCCAAATCATCATCAAACACTACACCAAAAACAGTCTCCAAGTTGACCAGATTTTTTCTTGGAATTTGTAATAACACCAGATTGTTCATTTCTTGGCAGAAAGCATGTAAAAATCTATTAATCCATTAATCACAGGAATTATTACAGACAAATATATGCAGAAATGCATAAACCAAATACTTGTAGTGCAAGATAAGTATTGCAAACACATGTATTGAAACAAAAACAACAGCTCGTTAATTAATCAGAGAATATCCCACAAACAATTCCAATGACATCATAATTGCCAAGTAATTGTACTCTTCATTATTGCCAAATGCTTTGTGTCAGACCTGTCAACATGGCAAGATTGGTAAACAGGAGAAAACACAACTGCTGTAGCAAAGCGGCATGAAGACGTCTTTTATTTGGAAGGATAGTTTTGTTTATATCAGCAGGATTAGTGAACCCAAGCCTTCATGTAACTAAACAATTTAAAAGTGTATAATGTAAAATATTTTGATTGCTGATAAACAATAAACAAACATATATTTTAAACATCTTTCTTCGTCTGGAGTATAATTTTCCTTGTTGGATAATATTGCATACATTCTTTTTTAAATTGCAAGTTTGAAATAAAAAAATAATTGTGCCAAGCTGTTAAAGAGCATCTTTAATAGACATACAGAACATCTGAAATTATTTGTATATGGGGTTCATTCTCTTTTGATGAACTTTTTGCAAGAGTTATCTTGTTCACATGTGAGTTTATTCGTGTTCAATTTCAACTTTTAGACCTTAGCATTTTTCTGCTTGAATTAATTTTCTGAAACAATTAAATTCATCATATTTTCATGGAAGCCTTTTTTCACACCTTTGTTTCATTTTGCAGAGGTGTTTATCACCCATTGTCTGTCTTCAACTATATCATAATATTATGAAGCTATATGTCTGTTTATTCTTCAAACCAAACATTTGTCTTGCAACCTCACAAACATCAGTGGTAATTAATTCTCTGTTCAGGACCATATCCACTGGAATTTCTTTGTTCTTGTTCCATAAACACCAATTAATATGTTAACCATTTGTACCCGAGAGAGAGTAATAATCTACCAGCCTTGGAATGGGGTTCAGTGAGCTGGGGTTAAATCAAGTCTTAGACTTAACTTAGAAGAAAGAATATGGTGTCTTAATTCTGAAAGTCATAGCATTATAGAAATACTGTTCTGTTGTATACATATCTAATTTTGATGAATTTCTTATATCAGTTGTTCAATACTTTTTTCTTCTAAATTTTTAATGATAAACAATAGAAAAAATAACAAGGGCTGTTTGTAAAACATGCATGCCCCCCATATAGGCTGTCCGTTGTAGTGGCAGCCATTATGTGATACGTTTTTTGTCACTGTGACCTTGACCTTTGACCTTGTGACCTCAAAATCAATAGGGGTCATCTGCGAGTCATGATCAATCTACCTGTGAAGTTTCATGATCCTAGGCATATGCGTTCTTGAGTTATCATCCGAAAACCATTTTACTATTTCAGGGTCACCGTGACCTTGACCTTTGACCTAGTGACCTCAAAATTAATAGGGGTCATCTGCGAGTCATGATCAATCTACCCATGAAGTTTCATGATCCTATGCGTATGCATTCTTGAGTTATCATCCGGAAACCATTTTACTATTTCTGGTCACCGTGACCTTGACCTTTGACCTAGTGACCTCAAAATCAATAGGGGTCATCTGCGAGTCATGATCAATCTACCCATGAAGTTTCATGATCCTAAGCGTATGCGTTCTTGAGTTATCATTCAAAAACCATTTTACTATTTCGGCTCACCGTGACCTTGACCTTTGACCTAGTGCCCTCAAAATCAATAGGGGTCATCTGCGAGTCATGATCAATGTACCTATGAAGTTTCATGATTCTAGGCCCAAGCGTTCTTGAGTTATCGTCTGACAACCACCTGGTGGACGGACCGACCGACAGACCGACATACCGACAGACCGACATGAGCAAAGCAATATACCCCCTCTTCTTCGAAGGGGGGCATAATAAAAGTAAGCATACATGTTTAGCACATTGTATTTGCCTGTATATAATACCATACCGAGTATGAAGATGAATAGAATCAACCATTTTGTATAAGCCTAGCTCTCGGGAAAAAGGGGCTTATGGCATGTGCATCAAGAGTCCTCTCAGATTAGCCTGTGCAGTCCATACCAGCTTATCAATGACAACACTTTCAGCTTTTAATTGATTTTTTGTTTCAAGAAGTTTCTTCTTAGGGAATATCCAATTTAGGCGAAAAGTGTTGTCCCTGTGTAGCCTTTGCTCGTATAAGCTCTGTTTTACAGAAAGCCTTGGGTTAAAAGAGACCATTTACCATATAGTCCCTGGGTAGAACCTTCACTATGTATCTTTGAAATTATCTCGAGAGGGGATCGAACCCTGAGCCATCCGGTTTGCAAGATGGACCCCATTGCGACCTTTTGCAGAAAAAATTGGTAATTGCTAGTACTTGTATTCAACTTAGTATGAACAACTTTTAAATTTTTAAACTAAGTTTAGATGTACGTTGTGCTGAAATTTGTGTCTTGTTTTCACAATAACTGTCAATAAGGTTATATAAACTACTTTCACAAAACAGAACCACCGTTCATAATTTATGATACGCTTGTATATAAACCAGATAGATCTCTTAGAGGTCACCGTACGTGGCATAGTGGATAACGTTTCTGCCTGACAGTGACCAGGAGGTCATGGGTTCAATCCCCACTGTGGGAGCATTCTTTAGATCTTCTCCATAGAAACCAAGTACTGATTGTAGTCCCAGGAAATGGACTCAAGAGCGTTTCAAATAAAATAAGTAGAAGTCCTTAAAATACAATTGAGTTAAAATACAAAGTTTGAAACTAAACTAGAAACTAAACCTCTTAACATTTGTATTCTTTATAATATCAATTTTAATGCACCTTGCATTTGAACACCAATACCAGCGTTTGACTACAGAGCAATGTGCTTGTTATTTAAACTACCAGTATACATAATTTATTATTAACCAGTGTTTCTTGTGATCTAAAAACAGTATTTCTGGGAGATCTGAGAAAAGCCAAAGTTGCCTGGGGAATAGGGCATATACTTGTAATAAAGCTTGATTTAAGTGTGAATGTTTCATACAATCAACACCTTTGAGCCTTTGTACAGGTCACTTTGTACATAAAAGCTTAACAGCACCACCAAACCTACATCAATGAATAAACTGAATAACACTGCAGGGTCCATTTAAGAACAAGTTAAAATAATCCTTGTGCCATTACAATGTGTTAATAGTCGATATACATAAACATTATATATATATATATATATATATATATATATATATATATATATATATATATATATATATATATATATATATATATATATATAATAAACATCACTTTCCACCTACATTGAATTTGCACTTAAATGAGACCTTTTTTCAAAGAAAAATACCATTTAAGTGCAATTTGTTTTCCCTGATTAGCCTGTGCAGGCTTAACTGTTACCACACTTTATGAACATGAATTACGCCCCATTTGCCAAGAGCAAGACTCATATTGTTCAATAATCATTCTGGCACTCTGCATTATTGGCTATGAAATTAAAATTCCAAAAATGTTACAACCTAAATAGGGGTTTGTAGGACATATATGCCCTAAATTTCCACTTCTGTCTCAAACAACAAATGCAAACAAAAAATAATTGTGCAAAACAAAAACAAACATGCACCACTTTGTATTGATGGTCCCTGAATAGGGGCATTGACACCCAAACCCTTTCGTCAAGGTTAACCTAGTTCCAAGTTATTTTATTATCAATCTTTATACAGCAAAGTTATGGCTGTGACATAAATGACAAAGCTATATGTTTACCATATCTGTCCTTCGATCCAAAGTGTGACCTTGCTATTTGAGATTGACCCAATGTGTCGCATACGACACATCCTTTTAAGGTTTACCTTTGAGCAAAGTTAAATTTTTAATTAATACATGACAAAGTACAACATTGTGCTGGAGTTTTTGAACAGACATCCTGACAGACTCACGAACAGATGGACAGTGCAACTAATTAATGCTGCCCATTTGGGGAAGAAACAAAATCAGATACCAGATCAATACCTGAAACATATTTTATTGCATTGATTTATATAACAACTATAAATGTAATGTAAATGTAATTTACAATGAGTACATGTTGTACAGTTTACAACCTTCATCATAAAAATATTGATAGGTTATTCACCTTGACTGACATATAAACACTATTAAGTTATAATCATACACAATATACATCTGCTAAAACTAAAAATTGTATCATTATTGCATGTTTATTACATACCTTTTACTACGACTAAGTAAACAAGTAACAATATAGTGATAAATCATATAAGAAAATTGTAAACAAGTCTAATATTCAACAACATGTAATATAATATTCAACTGTTATTGATAGCAACTCAACATATGTGAAGACAACATCTTATTAGTGTTTTAATTACTTTCAGAACATATTCAGTACATCCAACATTGACAAGCTTTCAGTTGGAAATTGAAATTTAGGGAGATTTTATTACTAAGTAAAATACCCAAATTAAGATCATTTGAAGTAAAAGTCATGATGTTTAAAATAAATAAAAGTGGGGAAACAGAAAAAACAGCAAAACAATTGGTCTATTTAAAAATGAAAACAGTAATGCTACTTTAATAGCAAGAATGTAAAAGGTTTATGACTGTGCTCACATGAGACCTCGAGGAACTAAATTATTGTAAGCAGATAGTGTTCACAAGCTTTCAAAATAGACTTACAAGAAACAATTCCACAGAACATGGAATAAACCACAATCATTTTTAACTGAGCCTAGATGCATATTTGTAAATGAAAACAAAACTCTTTTAAACTCAACATATACTATTTGAAAGTTTGATTTGCTAAAGACTCAAGAAGATTGTACTAAAATGTGATTTCTACAAGGTTAAAAATCTGTGTTTTTACTTTCACCTCGTGACGTAGTAATTGACCTCACTTCACATTCTTTTGAAAGCTAGCAAGATAACCTTCTTACCAATTTCATGAAGATTGGATAATAAATAGGGCATCTAAAGTGTTAACGAGGCAAATCATAACGCTGGACAACGACAAAAAGCAATCACAAAAATTCACCATGAGCATGTTGTGCTCAGGTGAGCTAAAAATAACAAAAAATCGTTTTTGAGTATTTAAAACAATAAGGAGGTAGATAAAAAACAACAGAAATATTCATTATCATTAAAACCATCCCTCACCACGAATGGAAATAAAGGTTGATGACAAATATGACACAAAATATTAAGCAAATACTATCCTTTACAAAACTCAAGGAATTCAATATTTAATAATTATTAAAATAATTATAGTAACCAAATCTCAATGGCAATTAGAAATACCTGTTAAGCAACATGTATCTGTACTTCCATATGCACAAATTCAATAAAAACAATATAAGTCCATTACTGCACAAGCTAGGACAACACTTTGAATCACATACAATAAAGTTGACTGTTCCTTCAAGGCATCTCATTGATACATGTACAATGACAATTTTCTTGTTCTGCTGTTTTCACTGCACAGTTAGATCCATGGAAACACACTTCATTTAGGCACATCTAAACACAGTCTGTGTTCTGCTTTATTTGAGCCATGCTCGGTGAAAAGAGGCTTTAATGCATGTGCATAAAGTGTCATCCCAGATTAGACTGTGAAGTCCACACAGGCTTATCATGGAATAACACTCTGCTTTTATGGTATTTTTAGTTTATAGAAACTGACTGCACAGGCTAATCTGGGACGACACTTTACACACATGCATTAAACCCTTCTTTTAAACAACATGGCCCCATGTTCTACATAGAATCGCATGTATTCACAACAAATTCAAAACACATTAAGACATACACTGATTGGTTCACTTATAGGCGAAATTTCTTCTTAAACAAGAATTTATTTCAGCTGTCTTAAAATGTATGACAAAATTGAGCCAAGCCAGTTTAAGTCAACAATAGTCGACTGTACGCAAATAATTCAAACTAGTAAAAATCTATTCCTTAACCCTTTCCCACTCAGAAGCAAAGTGAAAATGTCAATTTGCAGACAGCGAAAAACCAGAACAGCCTGCGAGTAACTTGCAGTCTGTTTAGGTTTTATGCTGTTTGCTGCTCATCAGTATCTAAGGGTTATAAATGATGCCTTTAAAACTTGAATCTAGTAAGAAAGGTCTTTAATTAAATTTAACTTTCTAAGGGACTATATATATATAAAAAGATGTATCTAAGGGGTAACGGGTTATATAACCAAAAGTTTCCAGTAGTGTTTGTATTACTAAACATTTTTACACTATTAACAAATTAAGCAAATTGCTTTCACATCTTTCACACCTGACAACATCAACAAGTGTTTAAAGAGTAATATTAAATAATATTTAACATACAAATCTATTCCCTTATAGAACACCATAGGCTGTGCATAACTGTTTACACTGTTCCATCACCAATTCTTTCCAACCTGATATCACAAACACAGCAACACAATTCTTATGTTGCCCGCAACAAAAAACAAAGATTTAACACAAAATTTACAGCATGACCACTCTTTCTTCAACATCATACCAAAACAAGGGCTGTAGATTTAGTGCTTAACTGTTGTAATGTGAAATGTTTAAGGGACTTATCAATGAACAATATCAAAATATGTGTTTACTCACAGATCAATAGAATCTGAAATATAATACATAATTATTATTACAGAAAAAAAACTTGATTGAAAAACATTATCTGAATGTGTTTCAAACCAGGGACCTCTGGGATTAAAATCTTACACTCTAACCACAGGACCACACAGTCTTTCGAATTAAACTTATTTTTATTAAATATATTTTAAATTGAAATGCGTAACAAATGCTTTATTTTTTTTTAACAATTGCTTTACTTTTTTTATTGAATTTGATTGATAGTTATCCATTAATGAACATTTATGATATGTTACATATTTTTCTAAGACAAAAGTGTTATTTATTAAAATATTGTATATATTGTTTAAAGAATCAATGAATTAATATTTTTTATTTCAAATTTGCAAGTATATGAACAAGTCCCAAGTGGTTGTGATAGTTCCAAGCTTATCCCGACCTATTCTGTCACATGTACCATTCTGCCCAGCAGATTTCTTATGTCAGGTCCACAAAAGGATCACAACATGAACAATATTGTCCAACATTTCACTGCACATGGTAAAGGTCAGCTATCCAAAGAATCGCTAGACTGGAAGGATCTGCAAAATAATAATGACTTTGGTAAGTAAATGTTGCTTTTGGAGGCCTTTTGGAGCTTAAAACTGAATTACATGGGCATATTTACGCCTGATACATTATTATATTTTTGCAAATAAGATTATCCTTTAGTATGAGTACTTCTTAAATAACTGATAATCATATAGGTGTCTTTGATAAAAAACTTGTTTTCCTCTAAGTACAAGTGCCATCACTTATCACACTTAATACCACCAAAGTATTACTCTGAATTTAATTGTGATATTGCCTTTAAAGGGATGGAAAAAGAGACAAGTTTTATTTATTTATTAAAAGTTGGAAAATTAACTCTACCATACTGAGTTAAGAGTGAGTTGATATTGGCCCCCTATTTGAAGTGTGTATTATAAAAAGTTGGTGTTTTTTGTAAAAATATTTATGTTATTAAATAAATATATGTGCAAACAGAGGGAATGTGCATCGTTTACATAAATGTCTTTATTTAAAGAAAATCCCATTGATGTGCTCCTTTAAGGCTTGAGATTATTTCCAAAGCATGAAACTTGCAACCATAACAGCCAATCAAACAAAACAATATTGGTTAATCTTAAACTGTGCAAGTTAATACAGAAAAGACAGCTCATGGTCCAAAATAATAAATGTTTGAAATGTTGCTATTTCATCACTATCATTGAGTAAAATATAATTTAATCAGACTTGATTTATCTATGCAAATAACAACAAACATAATTCACCCAAAAACTGAAAAGTTATCATATCTATACCCCAAAATCACCAAGCATAACGGGTGCCAACGCTCAGCTGCGGAAGCAGTTTTGAATAAATAAAAGCTTTTTATTTAATTTTTTAAGAGGTCACAGTGACCTTGACCTTTGACTTAGTGACCCAAATATCGGTGGGGAGTGTAGAACTCATTAAGGTGCAGCTACATATGAAGTTTCAAAGTTGTAGGTGGAAGCACTTTGATTTTAGAGCAAATGTTCAAAACCTTGACAAAATGTTAAGGTTTTAGCACGCTGCGGACGGCCGACGACACGACGAGCTGGCTATGACAATACCTCGGGTTTTCTCAGAAAACAGCCGAGCTAAAAAAATTACCCATGAAATCTCTCAGGGGATATCATCGTCTTCTTCCCAAGGAGGAGCAGTAGGAATCATATTGCGCAGGCCGAGCTTGTCAGTAAGGAGCACTTGATCAGAAACGTTCTCGAAGAACGGGAAAGGACACGCACTGTCGCTGACTGTTGAGGGAAGAGGATGGTAAGATGTGCGGGGCGATTGTAGCTTGTTCACTGGTACCGTTCCAATAACAATGTCTAGTGGAAGTTTAACTTTTCGCGCTATTCCGGCTGGTTTTATGCTTAACTGTAATAAAAAATGCATTTAAATGTATATTTCTGTAACAAGAAGGCCGATGGACCTCAAGCACTCAACAGAGATCCAAAGGAACTTAATTACTCTGAGCTGGTTATTGTATCACTATAGCCATATAAAGGCAGACAAGATCACATTCCCAGACCTTCTTATTAGATAAAACATAACCATTTTCAAAGGGATATAACTTTGCATTTTTTAGGTAGAGCTTTTCCATAATAAAACTTGGTAAAATAATAATTTCATATACTCCAGGCAAGCTCATAAAATTTTCATAAAATTTGATAAAAAAATAAGTTCAGTTGGACTAAATATTTTGAACAGATTAAACAACATATTTTATTTTATATAACTCAAGGGCCATATGTCAACAAATGCCTACCTCCAGGTAGTACTGTATGTCAATGATCTTGCAGCCCCGCAAATGAGAGGGGGCCACGGTTGGGATGCTGAGTAGCTCCCTCTGCCAGGTCTGCTTACCCCTGGGGGCCACCCCACCCTTGTGGATCGTCACCAACGTCGATGACTCCGAAAAGCGGCCCCGAAACGAGTAATATGTAACATTCTGGAAGATGAAATACTGGATATGTAGCATTTGACAGATCATCTACAAATGTTATATAGTTTTGTAAACTCTTACCAACATACAAGAATGCACAATCAATCACTGATAAACAAATAACAATAAAAAAATCTATATTGCTACTTTCTTAATGTCGCGACCAGTATTACCAGCCTGTTCTCCAACCTCTTTTAGCATATAATGTCATTATTATACAGCACATAATTTTTTTCAATAATTAGAAAAATCAACAGTAAACTTTGTAACAAGAGGGCCAAGATGGCCCTAGTACCCTCACCTGAGAGGAGTCAGTTCATTCAATCTTTACCAAACATCAAACTTAACCTAGATATTGTCCAGACAAACATCCTGGTCAAGTTTCATCATTATTGAACCAAAACTCTGGCATATGGAGCGATTTTGTTTTTGTAAGATTTGACCTGGTGGCCTATATTTTGAGTTGACCCCCCTTACCAAACATCAAACTTTGCTTACAAAAATAAATATTATGACCAAGATTCATAAAATCTGAAACAAAATTGTGACCTCTAGAGTGTAACAAGGATTTTGTATAATATAATGACAATTTGGACAATCTAAGGGCAATAATTATGGCATTAATTATGTGATATATATTAAGCCAAAATGTGACTTCTAGAGTGTTCACATGTTTTCACTATATACATATAAAGAAAAATGCCCCGCCCACTGGCGGCCATGTGTTTTCACCGATCTCGACCATTTTCAAACTCGTCCGAGATATCAATAAATCCAATGTTTTGACCAACTTTAATGATGATTGGGCAAAAATTGTGACTTCTAGAGTGTTTACAAGGTTTCTCTATAGCCAAATAAAGAAAACTGCCTGCCCCCCCCCCCCCCCAGAACTAACTAGAACCATTTTCAAACTCTACTCTCATATCAAGGAAACAAATGTTCTCACTAAATTTTATGAAAATTGGGCCAAAAATGTGACTTGTTCACATGTTTTCACTATATACATATAAAGATATAAAGAAAAATGCCCCGCCCACTGGCGGCCATGTTTTTTCACCGATCTGGACCATTTTCAAACTCGTCCGAGATATCCATAAAACCAATGATTTGACTAATTTTCATGATGATTGGGCAAAAATTGTGACTTCTAGAGTGTTTACAAGGTTTCTCTATAGCCGAATAAGGAAAACTGCCCCGCCCACTGGCGGCCATGTTTTTCAACAGACTGGAACCACTTTTGAACTCAACCAACATATTATTAAGACAAACATTTTGACAAAGTTACATGAAGATTGGGCATGAAATGTGACTTCTACAGTGTTTACAAGTTTTTTCTTTTTTTTGACCTAGTGACCTAGTTTTTGACCCGGCACGACCCAGTTTCAAACTCGACCGAGATTTCATTGGGACAAAGCTTCTGACAAAGTTTCATGAAGATCGGACAATAAATGTGGCCTCTAGAGTGTTTACTAACAAATGTGGACGGACGGACAGACAACAGACAAAGACCGGTCACAAAAGCTCACCTGAGCAATCAGGTGAGCTTAAAAGATGCAATGATTATAATGCACACATGTCAGATGGATAACAAAGTTATAAGGTTTTCAAAACATCTACATGATAAATTCCAATTTTGATTGATTTAATAAGAAAATTCTATCATTTTGACCATTATATTGTTTCATGATCCTAGGCGTAAGCTTTCTTGAGTTATCATCCAAAAACCATTTTACTGTGTCAAGTAACCGTGACCTTGACCTAGTGACCTGAAAGTCAAAACAGGTCATCTGCAAGTCATGATCAATGTACCTATGAAGTTTCATGATCCTAGGTATAGGCCTTCTTGAGTTATCATCTGGAAACCATTTTTCTAAGTCAAAACGGGTCATCTGCAAGTCATGATCATCCTAGGCATAAGCGTTCTTGAGTAATACAATTTTACTATTTTGGGTCACCTCAATGTACCTATGAAGTTTCATGATCCTAGGCATAAGGGTTCTTGAGTTATCATCCGGAAACCATTTTTCTAAGTTGAGTCACCGTGACCTTGACCTTTGACCTAGTGACCTGAAAATCAATAGGGGTCATCTGCAAGTCATGATTAATGTACCTATGAAGTTTCATGATCCTAAGCATAAGCGTTCTTGAGTTATCATCCGGCAACCATTTTACTATTTCGGTCACCTTGACCTTTGACCTAGTGACCTGAAAATTAATAGGGGTCATCTGCAAGTCATGATTAATGTACCTATGAAGTTTCATGATCCTAAGCATAAGCGTTCTTGAGTTATCATCTGAAAACCATTTTACTATTTCGGTAACCTTGACCTTTGACCTTGTGACCTGAAAATCAATAGGAGTCATCTGCAAGTCATGATCAATGTACCTATGAACTTTCATGATCTTAGGCATGAGTTTTCTTGAGCTTTTATCCGGAAACCATTTTACTGTTTCGGGTCACCGTGACCTTGAACTTTGATCTTGTGACCTGAAAATCAATACATTGATATACTGTGAGTCATGATCAATGTACCTATGAAGTTTCATGATCCTAGACATAAGTGTTCTTGAGTCATCTAGAAACCATTTTATTCTTTCGGGTCACCGTGACCTTGAACATTGACCTAGTGACCACAAAATATATAGGGGTCATCTGCAAGTCATGATCAATGTACCTATGAAGTTTCATCATCCTAGGCATAAGCGTTCTTGAGTAAAACAATTTTACTATTTTGGGTCACCTCAATATACCTATGAAGTTTCATGATCCTAGGCGTAAGGATTCTTGAGTTATCATCCGGAAACCATTTTTCTAAGTTGAGTCACTTGACCTTGACCTTTGACCTAGTGACCTGAAAATCAATAGGGGTCATCTGCAAGTCATGATCAATGTACCTATGAAGTTTCATGATCCTAAGCATAAGCGTTCTTGAGTTATCATCGGGAAACCATTTTACTATTTCAGGTCATCTTGACCTTGACCTAGTGACCTGAAAATCAACAGGGGTCATCTGCAAGTCATGATCAATGTACCTATGAACTTTCATGATCTTAGGCATAAGCGTTCTTGAGCTTTTATCCAGAAAACATTTACTGTTTCGGGTCACCGTGACCTTGACCTTTGATCTTGTGACCTGAAAATCAATAGGGGTCATCTGTGAGTCACGATTGCTGTACCTATGAAGTTTCATGATCCTAGGCATAAGCGTTCTTAAGTAATCATCCAGAAACCATTTTACTATTTTGGGTCACCTTGACCTTGACATTTGACCTAGTGACCTCAAAATCAATAGGGGTCATCTGCAATGTACCTATGAAGTTTCATGATCCTAGGCCTAAGTGTTCTTGACTTATCATTCGGAAACCATCTGGTGGACAGACATACGGACCGACATGAGCAAAACAATATACCCCCTCTTCTTCGAAGGGGGTCATAAAAATCAGGGTTCGACATTAACTTTTTTTACAGCCAGACCATCGGACCAGCTCCTCTTAAAATGTACTAGCCCGAATCTAATGTCTACTAGACCATAAATGACATAGCAAATAAACAGAATTGTGTCGTGTAACTGTTTAATCAGGTTTTATCAGAACATAATTAGTGAACACAAGAAAGTTATTTTGATGCACAGAGTAAAAAATAAAATAAAACTATTTAACAACATAAATTGTTTGTTGTAATTACACTGTTTATCACCAGTTAAACAAATGATGTCTGTACAGCAGGTGACATTTATTAAACGTTCTCAAATTCTGGCCTCATTGACCGCTGTGCTCCATGCTACTACAGCTCCTATGCCCTTTTCCATCATAATCTGTGTCAGTTTTACCGTCGGATTCATCTTTATTAACTTATTTGTTGGACGAAAATCCAATCTTGAACAAAGTCACTCTTTAAATTTCATTCTCTCGTCTGCTACGCCAAAATGTTTACATTGACGATACCGATTTTCGATTGAAGTCGTAAAAACATGATGTAAAGTTCTACGACACTGCAGAAAATCATTAACTATTTCAGTGCTGGAACCGAATTTTGAAGGTCTTTGCAAACAGTTTGGATCCAGATGAGACGCCACAAAACGTGGCGTCTCATCTGGATCCAAACTGTTTGCTATTATGATAGTAATCTTTGAAAAAAAATGAAGAAAATGAAGAAAATGCTAATTTGAGAAATTCAGCAGACAACATTTTAGCAGACTACAAATTTCCCAGCATGCAAAGTGTTAATATTCATGACAACTTTATCAATGGAAACAAGCTATTTCTGCGGGAAGCTCTCCTTCGCGTCTAAAAATAGTGATGAATCATGTGAATGCTCCGCGTTTATTTATATACGCTAGTTTTGTTCTGATGTAAATAATGGATACAATAGTTATTTTACACATAAAGAGAAAAAGGTTTTCGATTAGTTATAGTTATATGAATCAGTATATATTTTGTATATACGACCAGTCGGACAAGCTAGCCCACAGTTTTACTAGCCCGACCACTGATCTTACTAGACAATGTCTGTCGGACGTGCCTTAGTGTCGAACCCTGAAAATGTGACTTCCATATTGTTCGATCACAAGGTTTGACCGAAACCATTTTTGAACTCAACTCTCGTATCAAAGAAACAAATGTTCTGACCAAATTTCATGAAAATTGGGCCAAAAATGTGACTTCTAGAGTTTTCACGTTTTCACTATATACATATACAGTCCAACCTGCCCGAGCGACCGCCTGTTAATAGCGACCAACAGTCAATAACGACCACACCGATTTCCTCCCGAACAATTTCACTATATATTGAACCAGCGAATAAAGCCCACCTGTGAACAAAGACCAACGACCACCCTTTTACATTTCCAAATCTACATTTTGATAGCTTACAACGACCACTGCAATCATAAAAATCAACGATTTAGCAACTTTCAAAACACAAAATGGCCGCCAGGACGCTGCGTAGTCACGTGATACACATCTTACCAGTGGACTTGTCGGTCGCTATGGAGATATTGGCAAGTGACAGTTGATTGCACTCGATAGCAGTTGTTTGTTTATTTAACATGCATTGCTAATTGGTAGTCGCCTGCTTCTTTTATGCATTTGACAGTTTGTCAAGAGTGTAAACATTTGCCTTTGTATTTAAGTGACTCGCGATTAATGTACTAATTGCCGAAAATATCAAAGACAAATATGGGGCTTTCATAAACTCATTAAGGAAATTAACGGTTTCATATCATTTACGATGCTTAATAAAGACGGGGCTGGTCAGAGATTTTCACTCGTTTTTAACCAGGTTTTCCGAAGGAAAAAACTGGTTATTAGATTGGCGAATGCGGGCGGGCTGGCTGGCTGGCTGGCGGGCTGGCGGGCTGGCTAGCGGGCGGGCGGAACAAGCTTGTCCGGGCCATAACTTTGTCGTTCATTGTGAGATTTTAAAATCATTTGGCACATTTGTTAACCATCATTAGACGGTGTGTCACGCGAAAAAATTACGTCAATATCTCCAAGGTCAAGGTCACACTTTGAGTTCAAAGGTAAAAAATAGCCATAAATGAGCTTGTCTGGGCTATAACTATGTCATTCATTATGAGATTTTAAAATCATTTGGCACATTTGTTCACCATCATGGGACGGTGTGTCGCACGAAAGAATCACGTCAATATCTCCAATGTCAAGGTCGCCACGACTAAAAATAGATTTATTTTAAAACAAACTTACAAAGGGGGTTAATTTTGTTTGTTTATTTCAAAAGTTCAGTTTGAGTTGTCTCCCTTTATCAGATTTTTTTTCACAATGAAAACCTGGTTTTGTGACAATTTTGTCCCTTGTTTATGTTATTTTACATTAACTTCTTCATTTCTGCACCGATTCACTTCAAATTGATACTGAACCTCTCTTATGACAATACTGTCAATCTCAGCTATGCATGGCGCCATTACCAACCCTAGCGCACCCCGCCCACATAGGCCACGCCCTACCAAAATTGCCTTTTACTATAATTTCTTCATTTCTACACCGATTCACTTCAAATTAATACTGAACCTCTCTTATGACAATACTGTCAATCTCAACTATGTATGGCCCCATTACCAACCCTGGGGCACCCCGCCCATAAAAGGCCACACCCACATAGGCCACGCCCACCCCAAATTGCCTTTTACGATAATTTCTTCATTTCAACACCGATTCACTTCAAATTGACACTGAACCTCTCTTATGACAATACAGTTAATCTCAACTATGCATGACCCCATTACCAACCATGGGGCGCCCCGCCCACATAGGCCACGCCCACCCAAAATTGCCTTTTACTATAATATCTTCATTTCAACACCGATTCATTTCAAATTGATACTGAACCTCTTTTATGACAATACAGTCAATCTCAACTATGCATGGCGCCATTATCAACCCTGGGGCGCCCCGCCCACATTGGCCACGCCCACTCAAAATTGCCTTTTTTCTATAATTTCTTCATTTCTACACTGATTTACTTCAAATTGATACTGAACATCTCTTATGACAATATGGTCAAACTCAACTATGTATGGCCCCTTTACCAACCCTGGGGCGCACTGGCCATAATAGGACACACCCACCCAAAATTGTCTTTTACTTTAATTTCTTCATTTCTACACCGATTTAATTCAAATTGATGCTGAACTTCTCTTATGACAATACGGATGCTGATTGCTCAGGTGAGCTTTTCTGACCGGTCTTTGTCCATCCGTCCGTTTGTCCGTTAATATTTGCTCTTAAACACTCTAGAGGCCACATTTATTGTCCCATCTTCATGAAACTTGGTCAGAAGCTTTGCCCAAATAAAATCTTTGCCAAGTTCGAAACTGGTTTGTGCCGGTTCAAAAACTAGGTCACTAGGTCAAAAAAAGAAGAACCTTGTAAACACTGTAGAAGTCACATTTTATGTTCAATCTTCATGTAACTTTGTCAAAATGTTTGTCTTAATGATATCTTGATTGAGTTCAAAAGTGGTTCCGGTCTGTTGAAAAACATGGCCGCCAGTGGGCGGGGCAGTTTTCCTTAGTTGGCTATAGAGAAACCTTGTTAACACTGTAGGAGTCACAATTTTTGCCCAATCATCATGAAAGGTGGTCAAAACATTGATTCAATTGATATCTGGGACGAGTTCGAAAATGGTCCAGATCGGTGAAAAAACATGGCCGCCAGTGGGCGGGGCATTTTTCTCTTTATGTATTTAGTGGCAGTTTTCCTATTTGGCTATAGAGAAACCTTACATGTGTATAAACACTCTAGAAGTGCCCCAACCCCCATAACTTTTGACCCAGGGGTCAGATCAAAATTCTGACACTGTCACCGTCGCACAAATGCTCATAGCTACCATGTATGTAAGTTTCAAGGTTCTAGTGCTAATAGTGTAGGAGGAACAAAAAAATTTGTCGTACCCATTTTTTTTTCCGTAACCAAATCTTTTTTTGTATCCATTTTTTTGGCATAATTTATGTACCCAAAATTTTCGTACCCATTTTTTTCCTACCCAAAATTTTTGTAACCACATACACAATTGTGGTGATGTAGATAAACTTAAATAGATACTTTTATATCAATCCTCTTCAAAAGCATCGTCACACCAGTACTGTCAGTACTTTGATTATTAATAGTAATAGTGATAACAACAAAAGACTTGAATTTTTACATTTCCTAAATGAAACCCTACTGTCGTTTAAATATTTATTATCCACTACTGAATGGGAAGCAAATCAGATATTGACGTTAGTGGTCATTACTGTATAAATGACAATGTTTGTACCACCCGCGCGCGCTCAGAAATCGGAAAAACCCACAGCGCGCGAATTCCGAATTAAATCTATTCAAAGCATTCAAACCAATTTTCATGATCTCAATTAAAAGCATATAAACCAATGTTCATTATCTCAATTCAAAGCATTTAAACCAATGTTATTGATCTCGATTCAAGGCATTTAAACCAATGTTAATGATCTCAATTCAAAGCATTTAAACCGATGTTCATGATCTTAATTCAAAGCATTATGAGGATATTTACTGTGACAGCACCTTCGACCTTGACTTTGACCAGTTGATCTAAATTGGCATCTACCTTTTTTCCCCAAGTCACCATAATAACAATTTGCATAGCTGTATGTCAATTGTTCTCTAGATAATACATGGAAAGATCTATTGACTGACAAACCTTAAGAATCTATTGACGAATTGACAATTGAAAAGTAAAATGTCCCTGCTTCTTGAAAGAGGGGCATTCATACTATTGTCCAAAGCTTTTACTTGAGATGTTCATATTGAATCCGTAGCGTCTAGACTATGTTCCTCTATGCACAAACAACAATACTTTATACTCATTTCATCAACAACCCCATAAAAGAAAAGCATGCAATATCTTGACAACATTTTAAACAGTGGTTCGATAGCAAATGAAGTAACATCAATGCATATGGCTTTATCCTAGACAGAAATTACATCAGATGCATCATCTTGTTGTAGCTCATAGCAACACAGTAATTATATGTAAGTCTGTTTTCCTTTAGGTAAGTTTTAATGTATAAAACAAAGACCTTATTGACGATAATTAGGTCAGCAAACTATCTTTCAAATCACACATTCTAACTAATGAACTAAGTTAAAACTGAACCTTTGTTCCCATTTTAACATTTTCCAATCAACGTAATTTGTTCAATGATAAAAAACATTTTCTAATTTGTGTAAGTAAGAAAGAAATCTCTGTATTTTTAAACGATTCAACTACAATCAAAATAATTCATGTAACATAAGAAAAAGATAAAATGTAAAAAAGATTAAAAATAAACCAGGTAGGCCAGGCAACTTCATATCAAAGTTCATGATCAACAAGTGGATCTTACAATTAATAAATCATGGAAACACTACAAAATTGAGCCTGGTTCTGGTAACACTCAGTTTAATGCATGTGTGTGAAGTGTTGTCCCAGAATCAGGAAGGCCACTAAAAAGAGACATACTATAAACAAACATACCATAAAAGCTGAAAGTTTAGTCCATGATTAGTCTTTAGGGACTGCACATGCAAATTTTGGATGACACTTTATGACCATGCATTAAGCCCAGTTTTCCCAGAATGCATTTCAGTGACAACAACAACATACCTGAATCAATGAGACTTGAGTGGAGCATATTCTTCGCGTGCTGAGATTTTTAATTTCCGCCCACACAGGGATGGCTTCTTTGATGGCGTAGCCTTTCTTCTCGAGTTTGATGGAAGCCGTGACAGTTCCCGATATGCAGCACCAGGAGCCTATGGCCTCAAATGTGTCGTTCTCAACTGGTAACTGCGGTAATGGAGGGAAAATTATTGAAACTGTTACCAAGAATCCTGTGAGTGTTTTTCTTTTGTTTTGGAAAATAGAAATCAAAGTCTTTTCTTTTACTTATTTGGAAAAGGTCATAGCCTATCGATTTAGAAACAACTATTGCTTGAATAGCTGATTTTGTAAATGCACAAGAGATGTGTTTGTCAGAAACACAATGCCCCCTAATGCGCCGCTGTTTTTTTGTTGACCTTTGACCTTGAAGGATGACCTTGACCTTTCACCACTCAAAATGTGCAGCTCCATGAGATACACATGCATGCCAAATATCAAGTTGCTATGTTCAATATTTCAAATGTTATTGCAAAACTTTAATGTAAGGTTAAAGTTTTGGTGACAGAATGACAGGCAGACAGGCCAAAAACAATATACCCCCGATCATTCGATCCGGGGGCATAAAAAATTGGTGTAAGTTTAGATTTAGGGGAAAACTGCATGATATAAAGATTCTTTTCATTTGGACTAACACTTAGAAAGAGCTATATTATATATTGTGAAAACGCCCTGATCAAGAATGGAGATTCTAGGGAATAATGATGCACATTATTGAGTGATCCAAGAAACCTTTGATTGAACCAAATCAATAATTACACAACACTGTATCAAGGACAGAGCATAAGACTAAGCTATCTACTTAACAAGTGTTTTATCCAGTAACTGTTGTTTTTTTCCTGTAATTACCCTACCTATCTAAGTTTTTTTATCAAAGTTGTGAGGTTAATAAGCTTCATAACTCTGCTGCTCCTAATACCATCAACAAATGCAGGTTCATTCAAGGTGAGCTGCTGCTATGTTCCCTTGCAAATAGAGTTATTCTTGAGTATGGCCAAGATACCATGCCAACACACATTTTCATTAAGTTTCATTAAGATTTTCATAAAAACTGTTGAGAATAAAAGTGAAGTAATTAAAATTGTCTAGCAACTGACCAACCAACAGACATACGCAAACTACGCTCTTTCTTACATAGGGACACATAAATACATATATGAGACCAGTGTTTATATACCACAAAAAAAATCATTCTGTCTTCTGTTTTCCCATGATTTTTATTTCCAATGTTTTGAAGTAATTATTTACCATTGAACTATAAATTAATAACTTGGATTTGGATTGGTGAACTAAATTCTTGAGTGAAAGACATCAAGAAGTCAATTTGTTTGTTTGTAATTTCTGTTGCCCTTACCAGTAATACCAATAACTCAGTTAATTGACTCACACATTTACTATGCAAGCGTAGTTGATCTAAGCTTTTTAAATGGACTCTGGTAAAATGGGACTTACTGCATTTGTGTAAACTTTTGTCACAGATAGGCCTGTGCAGTCTGCTCAGGCCTATCAGGGAAGACACTTTCTGCCCTCCACCAATATGGATTGTAACTAAGAAGAGAGGAACGGAGAGGAACTGAAAGTGTAATCCCTGATCAGCCTGTGTAGAGACTGCACAGGCTAATTAGGAACAACATTTTACCCACATACATTAAACCCTGTTTTCCCAGAGCCTAGGGCATGTACAAAGGTAAGCACCAATGTATTTAAACCCTTAAGAGTTATATACCGAGGCGTCCGGTTCCTTGTTCAAGTCAAGGTTTGATATGACGGCAAACTTGCTGGTGCGCTCGTGGTGGGGACCCCCTGGCGTGGTTATAGTCAGGCGGGCAAAGTAGCGCAGTCGTCCATGACGACCCTTGAAAGATGACGGTAGCTTTGACGGAAGTGTGAACTCGAACGGGAAATAGTGAGAACCAGCGTGTAGGAGGTCTTCTGGATTGTCTTTTTCACCTGAAGGCAATTAGAGGATGCAGTTATCTAATAATTGGCTGATGAAATAGGAGTTTGATATATTTGGCTGCAATACTTTATTTCAATGTTTAAGACCATAGTTTTAAATAAATACTTAAGTTTTTTTTATATCTTTATAGTTATAATTTAACAGAAACTTTGACATTATACTTATGCAGGATTATGTACCAATGTACATTTATACAAATAAACAATTTATGCAAATGAGACCTTGACTACCATTATGTTAGGGCTGTCCCTTGTCAGCAATAGTAAATTTGTCTACTTTTGAAAACATTTTCTTCTGTTCTTCAACAACTAACCCCTAGGTTTTCACTGATGACCTAAATTTGATAGGAAGCATTATTACCTACTTTTGATCGGAAGCACTTTGGTGTACTATACACCCATAGTGTTGACCTACTTTTAATGGGAAGCTCTGTTGACCTACTTTTGACAGGAAGCACTGTGGTGTAGTTGAAGACCTCCTCGTCGGATGCCTGGATATCACTGGAAGTCATCCACTCGACCTTGGCCTCTCCCACAGCCTCCAGGCACACACCTGCACGATAAATGATCCTCGCTCTGATAAAATGGGGTTTACATCATGTGCCTTAACCCTTACAGTGCTGGAACCGAATTTTGAAGGCCTTTGCAAACAGTTTGGATCCAGATGAGACGCCACAAAACGTGGCGTCTCATCAGGATCCAAACTGTTTGCTATTCTGATAGTATTCTTTGAAAAAAATTGAAGAAAATGCTAATTTTAAAATTCAGCAGACGACATTTTAGCAGACGACAAATTTCCCAGCATGCAAAGGGTTAATGTAGTCCCATATCAGCCTAAACTGGATTTTTACTAGGAAGAGACTTCCTTTACATGGAAAGTGTCATCCCTGATTAGCACTCAATTAGGATGATACTATACACACATGCATTTAACAACATCAAGTCATCTACTCCACCTTGGCCCCTCTCACTACCTCCAAGACCACACCTGCACAGTGGGACAGGTGAAACAAGATTTTTTTCACAAATAGATCTAATACTTTACAAGACACTTTGACATGTTTCTAGTCCCTTGTAAAATAAAAATAAATTAACAATTGTCTTACTGTATTCAAGTTTCAAAGGCTTCATTTCCAACCTCAAGATACTGATGAGCAGAAAACAGTATACAACCTTAACAGTCTGCTAGTAACATGCAGGGACATTCAGTACGTTTGTGAATAATAAATGATGCTTAGTGAGTGAAACATGCAAACACTACAACAATGTTTGGCAAAGTCATTGATCTACACCCAAATGGAAGTTATTTACATGTAACCAAATGCAAGGTCATGTTACTGTACCCAAGTGCGAAGTCATTTCACAGTCCCAAAGCAACGTTCCCTATGTGTGTAAACAGGTACCTGGAAGTATTACAAAGCCAAATATGTGTCTTGTTCTAAGAAAACGGGGAATAATGCACGTGCATAAAGTGTCATCCCAGATTAGCTTGTGCAGTCTGCACAGGTAGACTGCACAGGCTAGTCTTGAAGGCTAATCGGGGACAACACCTTACGCACATGCATTTTGTCCAATTTTCTCAGAACAAGATACATATCATGGTTGTGGTGAGGTTACCAGGATCAGACATTACAAATCTTCTTAAATATTGCCTGGGCTTCAGTTGAAATATGTGCACCTTTTATATGTGAAGTTTGACCCGGGTTTCAAAAATTAAAACACTGCAATGGGGCCATGCTATGCGAAAAAAGGGTTTAATGCATGTGTGTTAAGTGTCGTCCCAGTGACGACACTTTCCACTTTTATTATACTTTACGTTTCAAGGAAGTCTCCTCTTAGCAAAAAATGAAGTTAATGTGGAAAGTGTTGTCCCTGATTAGCCTGTGCTGACTGCACAGGCTTATCTGGGACGACACTTTATGCACATGCATTAAACAACATTTTCATAGAGCACGGCCTGATTAAAACAAGTATAAGTCGGAGACGGGTGATGCTCCCCAAAGGTTTTTTTTGTCACAATATTGCACTATATATTCAGATAAAAGGAAACGTCTTGAGGGCACAGTAGTTTGGGGGACAATTATTTTTTTATAGAAAACTTCAAAGGGCCATAACTCTGTAAAAAATCATCCGACCAGAACCCGCTGATAATATGCACATCTACTCTTTTGGTAGTGAAGCTTCTCATAAAGTTTCATTGAATTCCAGTCATTAGTTGCTGCGAAATAGCCCGGACAAAAATTGTGCATGGACGGACAAACGGACGCACGGACACACAGACTGACAGACGAAGCGGCGACTATATGCTCCCCCTTAAATAAATTTTTGGGGAGCATAAAAATCCAACTTAAGGGCATCCTTCAGGAGCATGAGAACTGAATCTACTTTATAATGAATTTGTATAAATATCAGAAATATGTATTAAACACTAGGGACAAGACAAATGCACACCAGTCCATATTATATGATTTAAAACAGAATTTAAAATTTATTTTTTTTCCATATTATTGTTAAATTGTACCTTATGTGTACTAAAAAACAATAATAAGTGAATTGTAATTGAAATGTAATTCTTTACATACCATACTAAACAAGAGATTGCCAAGCAAAATGGTGCCCTACCGGTGAAACTCTACCATCGTCAGATTAAAAAAAAAATATGTTTGTTGCCATAACAACCAGAATTATTGAAGTAGGAACAAAATGAAATGACGTGCATTATCTCCATATTGCCATCTATCCATGTTTTAAGTTTCATGAAAAAATATGAAGAGCTTTTAAAGTTATCGCAGGATCCAGAAAAGTGTGACGGACAGACTGACAGACAGAGCGCAAACAGAAGTCCCCTCTGGTTTCACTGATAGGGGACAATAAAAAGGTTCTATGCTATTGTTCCAGTAGGTCAAAAAACAAGAAGTGAGCATACAAACTATTTATTTTAAAAGCAAATGCTCACTAAATACAATAGTTTTATACTCAACACTAAAAATCTGCTGTCTACTCTGGGGGGAAGGGGCACAGATGGAAGTAACTGCTGGTATCTGCATCTTGGTTGAACCACAGGCGTGTGGCAAAGTCACTACCTCGCACCCCCACCACTACCCCCCGCAACCTAGCTCACTTCTAACTACCAGCCTCACTACAATCCCCCACCCCCATTTTAAATAACTTAAACAACAACAAAACAATATCAATATGTCATTAAAAACCACATTTGTAAGCACTTTGAAGAAAATCTGATATAATATACCCAAACATATTTTTTCAGAAAACTATTTTTTAAGTGTTTAAAAATGCTTTGTTTAGTTGTTTGACTAATACATATTATGTTATGTTGCATGTTTGTGTTTTTTTAAGTGATTAAAATTGTTGTTTTTTGACATATTGATAATATTTGATTATCTTTCACAAAGGAGGGGGATGTTAGTATTTAGGAGAGGGACTTGGCCACCTGCCCAACAACTGTGCGTTGAACTTGTTAGACTATACAACTATAACTCTCACTAACAAATGTTCATCTATATTTTTTTATAATATTGCACTTCTTATGAGCCTTTAGGAGTTGACCATCTTAAAAAGTATGTTCCTAAAATACAATACTTAAACCTTATGCACAGGGCTCAACATTAACCTAAAAACCAACTTGCCCTGCCGGGCAAGTACTTTGAAAATCTACTTGCCCTAAACGTAAAGCCACTTGCCCAAACATGTGATGAACTTTTTTTATGTGTTTTTATAGATTCAAGGCGAAAAGTAGTGCACCCAGAAATGAACAATGAGCTCTTGTCATCACTGTACTGATCACAGGGTTTGCAAAAAATTGCTTCTAACAATTCATCATTTCTCAACCATTCAAAGTCACTTTCCATTTTTGTAAAAAGTTGCGTTTTCGCTTCAATTCGTATTTTTTGGCACTTTTGGATGATTTTTCTGTGCAATTTTCATTGGATTTTGCAGACTTACAGTTACTTGTAAAGCCGAAGCTAAATAAACTAGACATTTCTCCTCTGCTAACAGTACTGTAAACACCACGTGAACCGTAACAAAAATGTCAATTGACGTAAAGCAAAAGATAATGTTGAAAATGTATGTCGCAAAATATGAAATATATATATATATATATCCCGAAGCTATTTATTATTGTTTTTTTTAGTTATATAATTTTAGTAGTTTTCTTTGTGACTGAAACCACCAATGATGTAATAGTAATGAAAAAAAAATAACACACTAGCATTTGAAAGCCGATGTTTGGAATCCCATTAGCCATTTACCGCGTTTCTAAAAATAAGTTTGGAAATGCATGCGCATCTTGCTTAAATAGTTTGGACTTCAGCAAAAAACAATCGCCAAGGTAAATTCATGAATTGGGCAAATCATTCATATGTATTTGTACTATTTGTAAAGGTCCAGAAAAGTATTTCCATTGAGTTATCTGCATGCCTCTATGTAACTTTTACCTGCTGTTGTATTCACCCCTAGCCATTTAACAGTCTGTAATATATATATTTTGCCAAACTAATCACAATGCATCTTCTGTGATGCTATTTGAACACACAGAAGTTCTTATCAGGGAATAATTGACATGGCTTGAGTTCTCATTCTGGATTCATTTTTTAACAAACAGAGGACTTGAACTGACAGGTAGGCATGTCGTAATTTGATGCTGCAACCTGTTAGAACATGACTTTATGCATCTGCTAACATATCATTGTTTTATTTTACCTGAGTTTAAATTGCAAATTTATTACAGCCATGGTAAATAAATATTTTTTATGGTATGAATCAGGTTGTTAGCGGAAGGAAATAAAATATCTGGCATTCAAAAGGAAGATATCAACGGCGATAGTCATTTATATATGTTACACACAACAAGCAGAAATATCGTTTAGACCTTTTGAAAAATAATCACAACAAACTGCTTTATAATCATGTTCTAATATCAAAGTCACAGTATGTACTCCAGAAATATTTTTCCTCTTTTACTCCATGTTCCATTGTAACCCACTCTACCAAGTCAGAACAGCCTATTTCCAATACCCCATTTTATCTATGGCCAATCTCCCTGTGCAGTCAGGAAACAGGTGTGTCTAACAGGTGGGCAAACACACCAATAGCTTCCTAATATCTGAGAGAGGTGCTCCTCTATTAAAGAGTACAGCAGGTAAACTGTTATCTTATTTTAACAAATGCTTTCAAAAGAAGGGGCACATGCTTATCTCTCACCAGCTAATGGCTTTTTAAATTAAAATCTGGAATATAATATTCTGATGCATTCATATCAATTAACTAGACAATTAAAAATACAAAACATAAAATATTTTGTGTTTGAAATACGCACATTCTTTTACTTTGTCATGTTGGATATCAAACCAATTTTTCTGAATAAATGCTCCCAAAGTGAAACATGTTTACCACAACATAGTAAAGCTCTGTTTTAGTTCATGTGAAATGCATCAGTTCAAATGCATTTGAACATTTATATCAATCAAGTTCACATGATAAACAACACAAGAGTGTAAAACAAGCATGACTGACTGCCTTGCCGGACAAATATGAAAAACAAAACTCATAAAAAGGTTATTAAAAACCCATACTACACACAACAGACATGGGTAACAGCAATCATTGAAGACCTACAAGAGAACGTTCCCAGCAATGTTGGCAGGTTAAGGGATGAACAGATGGATAAACAAACAAGATGCCATGCCATTATCTTGCAACCATCATATCATACATGTTTCATAAATTGCTCATGCAAAACCCCAGAGAAACATTGTTCGCGTTCATGGATAATTTGCAGTAAGAACATTCACCGTACAGTAACAATATTTACTATGTAATAACTTTCACAGTTGTGCTGGAGTGAAATAATTATGCCATCATCACATGGAAATATTACCCTGTACAATCCTCTAGGAAAGGCATGTGGGGGGCTTAAGTTCAGATCCAGTACTACAGGGAATTCCCAAAGTCAATTACCATTGTAACCATGAGGTCAAATGCAGCTCTGGGTGTCTTTCTTACAAGACACTCTCTGTTTAACCTTTTCCCACTCAGAAGCAAAGTGTAAATGGCAATATATGTGCAAACAGCATAAAACCAGAACAGCCTGCAAGTAACTCGCAGTCTGTTCAGGTTTTATGCTGTTTGCTGCTCATCAGTACCGGAGGTTTGGCAATAAAGCCTTTAAAACTTGAATCTAGTAAGAAATGCCTATTATAATTAAAATTAACTTTCTAAGGGTCTACAAATGTGTCAAAATGGGTATCTAAGTGGTGAAGGGTTAAAGCAGGACTAATGCATGATTTTGCAGAAAGTGTTGCCCCAGATTAGCAGCAAACAGCATAAAACCTGAACGGACTGTGAGTAACTTGCAGGCTGTTCTGATTTTCGCTGTTTGCACATAGCCATTCTTTTCTTTGCTTCTGAGTGGGAAAGGGTAAACCTAAGCAACAACTTAATAACTATGAAATAGTTGTAGCAATAGGTGTTGGTGCTCAATGAAATAGACAAAATCTGTCATGGAAGAACACATGGATGAACAGACAAGAGTGACAGAGACAATTATTAGGGAAACAAGCACATTCGTTGAATTGATATTCCCCGCCAATATGCTTCTGGACACAAAAGTGTTATATTTGACACTCAAAAAAGCATTTTTTCAAGATACAAAGGGCCATAACTCCGTTATTATCCGATGGCATACAATGCCATTTGCCGTGCATTATCCTCTTTACATTCACATATACACTGTAACTCCAATATAAAGCGCTCCGTTATAACGCTGAATCCAATATAACGCGGAGGGTGCTTGGATCCCATTTTTTTTCCAACCTTCCATTTTATTTCTGATTCAAATCCGTATAATGCAACTTCATGTATTTTCAGACAATTCAAAGATGGCGGCAATCACAGTTATGTTGATTGCTTTATTCAACCGTCCGTTGAACCGATTATAATCGCCTCGAGGTTAAACAACACCGACAGCTAATTGGTGTTAATCTGTTGTGTAATGTCAATAAAGGTGTGAAAAACTCGCGTGTCAGTGTTTATTACATGTTTTCCTCATCAGAGCGGTTCAGTGCGATAATTTCCATAAGTTAAGTGCAAGCGGGATAGTTATACAATTCAAGTAATTCAAAACGATTGAAACATTCTTTCTTTGATATGGTTGCAGTTTGACTATATTAAATGAGCGGCTGTGAAATATACTGCCTACTGCATAAAACAACTGTTTCTGTCATTTTATTATCGTTCTAGTATTATGTCATTTAATCTTTCAGTTTGCGTATAAGAAATTCTAATGCAGACGATTTATTTACATGCGAACGCAGTGTACCGGCAATTGTTAACAGAGGCTGTCAGAGCTTCACTTTCATTTTCGCGCGGTATCAGAAAGTCCCCGGGAAACACGTTTTTTGCATGCGTATGACGCAATAAAACAATTTTTGTACATGAGTCGTATTGCATTCAATCTAAATTTAAAGTCGCTCGTCCAATGAAAGCTCTGCCCCATAATGCACTGTACTCTTAACACTTCTGAAAATGGCATATATGCGTACGGTTGTGTTTACGAATTTCTTAAACATATATCGTCATTAATGTTCAAGATTATTATTTTTTAAGTGATGTTGCAATTTTATTGGATTATCGGATAAATGTGCACATAAGAAAAGCGGTATGTATACTGTTATCGATACGATTCGGTTTATATGCATGTATTAGCGTCAACACAGCATGGCAATATATATATATACATGACCTATATTATAGGCTATTCTATACCTGTTTTATTTATAGCGCCCTGCAGTAAATGAGCTCAAAACCTATAACGCGGATCCGTTATAACGCTGTTTGGCGGTTTGGACCCCATTGACCGCGCTATATTGGAGTTACAGTGTATACTCATACCAAGTTTCGATGATATCTGCCAAAGCACTTCCAAGATATGGCTCCGGAAACAAAAACGCATTTTTTCAAGATACAAAGAGCCATTACTCCGTTATTTACAAATGGTTTACAATGCCATTTGGCGTGCATCATTCTCTTATCCATATATATACTCATACCAAGTTTCAATGAAATCTGCCAAAGCACTTCCAAGATATGGCACCTGACACAAAAGTGCCAGCTGGACGGACGGAAAGACGGACGGACGGACAACCCTAAACAATATCCCTCCGCCTCTGGCGGGGGATAAAATATATTTCACAACTCTGCAAAAGATAATGATGGAAAAAGCAGTGACTGTTTAAACCCCTTCCTTTGCTGATTTATGATACAAGTTGCCCAAAACAACAGAAAAGGGCCTCAAAACTCAAACGCATTTCACACGTACTCTGTATGAATATGGGCTCCTTCAGTATAACCCAGCCATAGCCGTAAACAGTGTCTCCCACACGGTAGGTGGCGGTGGGATTGTTGAAGATGATCTGGAACTTCTCCAGGCGGGACTCCATGCCTCCCACCTGACCACCACTACATGAGCTGCTCCTGGAATCAGAAACAACATTTTAGCTTCACTGTTGGAAAACGGGGCTAACCCTTTTCCATTCAGATACGCATTTGAACTTGTTTGTATTCTCTTTGAAAATCAAATTAAATTAAATAATATTCTTAATACCAGTAAATTCAAGTTTTAAAGGCTTCATTCCAAGCCTTTAAAGATGAGCAGCAAACAGCATAAAACCTTGACTTACTTGAAGTCTGTTCTGGTTTTATGTTGATTGCCTATATCCATTTTCCTATTGCTTCTGAGCAGGAAAGGCTTAACCCTTTGCATGCTGGGAAATTTGTCGTCTGCTAAAATGTCGTCTGTTGAATTTCTAAAATTAGCATTTTCTTCGAATTTTTTTCAAAGAATACTATCAGAATAGCAAACAGTTTGGATCCAGATGAGACGCCACGTTCTGTGGCGTCTCATCTGGATCCAAACTGTTTGCAAAGGCCTTTAAAATTCAGCTCCAGCGCTTTAAGGCTTAACGTGTGTGCATAAAGTGTCCTCCTCCCAGATTAACCTGTGCAGTTTGTACAGGTTTAATCAGGGACTAAATTCAACAGAATGCTCATCAAGGCAGAACTTTGTCCTCCCTATCTTGCTCACTCAGTGCTACAGGAAAAGTTCTGTTTTCCCTGTTTACTACATCCAGCCATGTTGACAGTTCTGACACAAAGCATTTGGTAATGATTAAGAGTCTAAATACTTGGCAGTTATGATGTCATCGGAAGGGTCTTTGTTAGTCTCTGATCGATTAATAAGCTGTTTTCTTTCTTCCAATGCATGTTTTGTTATGCTTGCCTTGCACAGCACGTAGTTTGTTTATGTCTTTTTGCATATATTTGTCTATAATGTGATTAATAGATTGCTACTTGCCATCTGTCCAGGAATGGACTATTGGGTGTTAACAAATACAAGGAAAATAGACACTGGGAGACCATTATTAAATATAATGATCTCTAACGGTTGGGGGAAAGAGAAGTTGTCACTTAAACCTTCAGAATTTAAATTCAACTGACTTTCAGTTTGACCAGGTGTCTGAATGAGAAACAAGGGCTGATTGTAAAACATGCATGCCTCCTATATGGGCTCTACGTTGTAGTGACAGCCATTGTGTGAATATGTTTTTTGTCACTGGGACCTTGACCTTTGACCTAGTGACCTGAAAATCAATAGGGGTCATCTGCGAGTCCTGATCAATCTACCTATCAAATTTCATGATCCTAGGCATAAGCGTTCTTCAGTTATCATCCGGAAACCATGTTACTATTTCGGGTCACCGTGACCTTGACCTTTTACCTAGTGACCTGAAAATCAATAGGGGTCATCTGCGAGTCATGATCAATGTACCTATGAAGTTTCATGATCCTAGGCATAAGCGTTCTTCAGTTATCATCTGGAAACCATTTTACTATTTCGGGTCACCGTGACCTTGACCTTTGACCTAGTGACCTGAAAATCAATAGGGGTCATCTGCGAGTCATTATCAATCTACCTATCAAGTTTCATGATCCTAGGCATAAGCGTTCTTGAGTTATCATTCGGAAACCATTTTACTATATCAGGTCACTGTGACCTTGACCTTTGACCTAGTGACCTGAAAATCAATAGAGGTCATCTGCCAGTCATTACCAATCTACCTATGAAATTTCATGATTCTAGGCATAAGCGTTCTTGAGTTATCATCCAGAAACCATTTTACTATTTCGGGTCACCGTGACCTTGAACTTTGACCTAGTGACCTGAAAATCAATAGGGGTCATCTGTGAGTCCTGATCAATCTACCTATCAAGTTTCATCATTCTAGGCATAAGCGTTCTTGAGTTATCATCCGGAAACCATTTTACTATTTCGGGTCACCGTGACCTTGACCTTTGACCTAGTGACCTCAAAATCAATAGGGGTCATCTGCGAGTCATGATAAATGTTCCTATGAAGTTTCATGATCCTAGGCCCAAGCGTTCTTGAGTTATCATCCGGAAACCACCTGGTGGACCGACCGACAGACCGACCGACATGAGCAAAGCAATATACCCCCTCTTCTTCGAATGAAGTTTCATGATCCTAGGCATAAGCCTTCTTCAGTTATCATCTGGAAACCATTTTACTATTTCGGGTCACCGTGACCTTGACCTTTGACCTAGTGACCTGAAAATCAATAGGGGTCATCTGCGAGTCATTATCAATCTACCTATCAAGTTTCATGATCCTAGGCATAAGCGTTCTTGAGTTTTCATCCGGAAACCATTTTACTATTTCTGGTCACCGTGACCTTGACCTTTGACCTAGTGACCTGAGAATCAATAGGGGTCATCTGCCAGTCATTACCAATCTACCTATGAAGTTTTATGATTCTAGGCATAAGCGTTCTTGAGTTATCATCCGGAAACCATTTTACTATTTCGGGTCACCGTGACCTTGACCTTTGACCTAGTGACCTGAAAATCAATAGGGGTCATCTGTGAGTCCTGATCTATCTACCTATCAAGTTTCATGATTCTAGGCATAAGCCTTCTTGAGTTATCATCCGGAAACCATTTTACTATTTCGGGTCACCGTGACCTTGACCTTTGACCTAGTGACCTCAAAATCAATAGGGGTCATCTGCGAGTCATGATCAATGTTCCTATGAAGTTTCATGATCCTAGGCCCAAGCGTTCTTGAGTTATCATCCGTAAACCACCTGGTGGACCGACCGACAGACCGACCTACATGAGCAAAGCAATATACCCCCTCTTCTTCGAAGGGGGGCATACAAAATTATTCAAGCAATGTGTTTAAAGCATTGAAAGCATTTAGTTTCCTAAGACATTAACCCTTTGCATGCTGGGAAATTTGTTGTCTGCTAAAATGTTGTTTCCTGAATTTCTAAAATCATCATTTTCTTCACTTTTTGACCACTATCAGAATTGCAAACAGTTTGGATCATGATCAGAAGCCACGTTTTGTGGCGTCTGATCTTGATCCAAACTGTTTGCAAAGGCCTTTAAAATTCGGTTCCAGCGCTAAGAGGGTTAAATAAACTTTTATACTGTCCTGCAACATTTATGCTTTACGTGGATATGATCAAAATATAAATATGTAATGTTTGATGTAAGATTAATATATTCAGGAGTTCTGTAGCTCTTTGGCAATTGTTCTCATGAAACTATTTAATTTTGGTACGTAAGGAAAGTAAGTATTCTCCACAATATCAGAAGTTCTTTGAAGTAGATATTAATTTCGACTAATTTAATTGAGCTTAATGTTGTCAAAAGCCATCAGCTTTTAGATGCACTTACAAGATCATTTCCTGAGTAGAACCAGTGTGTGTAGGTTTAACCCATTTATGCCTAGCGTCTAAAAAAAGGCCTTGGCAAACGGCGTAGACCCAGATGAGACGCCGCATCGTGCGGCGTCTCATATGGGTCTACGCTGTTTGCTCAAAGGAATTGATCCAATTTAGAAGGATGGGAGAGTCCACTAGGCATAAATGGGTTAAGAGCAGATACTGAGAACAATCCCAAAGCTGGGATTAAACCTTCGACCTCCTTATAGTAAGATTCCATAATATCTACCAAGCCACAACTACCTCTCAATTTGTTTTAATATAAAACGTAAATATTGTGAATTAGTTTTTATCCCATTTTCAACGCTACATTGACGGTATAACACCTTATGGAATATACTAGCCTGTATTGAACCCTGTGGGATATACCTGTCGTGTGCACGGCCTACTTTTTACTTTACCACTGAATGATTTTTCATAAGAAATAAAGTTGAGAAAACTTTAGCTTCAAAATTATTCGACCTTCAACCTTTAAATCTAGTCATATGACATAATTTTTCGCCATCTGTATAATGAATCAGCTGATTGATGGCATCATAAAATGACATACTTATTGCGTCATTTTTCCCCCCAAAAAATTGACAATTTATTATACATGCGACTTATTTCACATGTACATGTACTGTATATCAACATATTTGAATTGTAAATTTATAAGATTTTCTTTATTTCGTGTAATGTACATTGTTTATAATCCATGCATGCACTTTTGACATTTAAGAATGTACAACAAGCCATACAAATATTGCACAATTCATAAATAATCTGCAATATTTGCTTTCCGATTTAATTCACGTTAGGCATAGAGCTGTGTAAAGTATAAGATGGTAAAAATAGCACCACACTGGAATTCGGAATGTACACGGGTATTATCCACTCATTTATCTGTTGTGTAATGGAATGTTTTCCATTCTTTCTGTATTTGTATATTAAATTATTTTCTTGTACAATATGGGCATTTACCATAGACAAATGAAACATTGTGCAAGTTTAAACATAATTATGTTTGTATGCAGAAATCTGCAAATGCAACCGAGTTTACCAACGGCTATTATTTGATAAACTGCTCCGGTTCATTTTAACAGCAGAAATGTACATAGAGTACATGACGTAGCGTGTGACGAAGATGAAAGTTTATTGAGTTCATGAACTCATTTGAATACAGTGTAAGTGATAGGATGGCATAAGGGTCTTTATTTAACTATGCTAAAATAATTATTAAAGACCTAGATGCAAAATCGTCAATTATTGAGTTAAATGGATTAATTTATTAGATGGATTTTAAAGGATAATTAAAGGTGAGATACTAGTTCGAATGTGTTTTGGTTTTTGTTTGTACTTTTATCGTTCCCTGTTCACTGGGATATGATTTTAACATGGGCGCCATTGATGCATCAGATCACACACAGCATACCCATAACATTATATAAACAAGAGGGCCATGATGGCCCTATATCGCTCCACTGTTTTTTTGTGCGAAAAAAGCCTGAAATGCGCATGGGTTGAAAAAATTTGATCCCAGGGGCTTAATGTGAACAAACTTGGTAGAGGACTATAAGATGTCACTACATAGAAAATTTCGTAGCCCTAGGCCCAATGGTTATGGACAAGAAGATTTTTAAAGTTCGCACAAAATGGGCCTTACATAAGCAAATTTTCAATTTTTTGACTCCCCAGGGCGGGGTCAAATTTGACCCCAGGGGCATAATTTGCACAAACTTGGTAGAGGACTATAAGATGTCATTACATACCAAATTTGGTAGCCCTAGGCCCAATGGTTATGGACAAGAAAATTTTCAAAGTTTTCACAAAATAGGCCTTACATAAGCAAATGTTCAATTTTTTGACCCCCGGGGCAGGGTCAAATGTGACCCCAGGGACATAATTTGAACAAACTTGGTAGAGGACTATAAGATGTCACTACATAGAAGATTTTTAAAGTTTTCACAAAATAAGCCTCATATAAGCAAATGTTCAATTTTTTGACCCCCGGGGCAGGGTCAAATGTTACCCCAGGGACATAATTTGAACAAACTTGGTAGAAAACTATAAGATGTCACTACATAGCAAATTTGGTAGCCCTAGGCCCAATGGTTATGGACAAGAAGATTTTTAAAGTTTGCACAAAATAGGCCTTATATAGCAAATTTTCAATTTTTTAACCCCCCGGGGCAGGGTCAAATTTGATCCTAGGGGCATAATTTGAACAAACTTGGTAGAGGACTATAAGATGTCACTACATACCAAATTTGGTAGCCCTACGCCATACGGTTATGGACAAGAAGATTTTTAAAGTTTGCACAAAATAGGCCTTATGTAGCAATTTTTAAATTTTTTGACCCCCAGGGGCAAAGTCAAATTTGACCCCAGGGGCATAGTTTGAACAAATTTGAAAGAGGTTCACCATAGGAACATTCCTGAGAAATTTCATCAGAACTGGACCAGCAGTTTAGGAGAAGAAGATGTTTAAAGAAAAATTTAACGCACGGACGCACACACGACGGACACAGGACAATGACATAAGCCCTGCTGGCCTTTGGCCAGTGGAGCTAAAAACACCTTCTGTGCGTCCTTAAATTCGTCGTCCGAAGTCGAAAAACGTATTGCCCTGCATATTAAGTCAAATAAAGTGTCAGTCGCTGCAATTGTCTATTTACTCGTCGATGGTGTACATGTAGAATCTATCTTGACATCGACATCATTTGTCAAGAGCAATCGCCGCCATATTGGATTTTGATCATTTTCTTTTGAAAATAAAATGAATTATAGTAAAGTAAAATCTTCTTTTCGCGGTCGTAATGTGTTACAATTCGCATGCTGCGTAAAATTGAGTCGAGGCATATGGTGATATTTTTACTTGTTTTACAGTTTGTGTGTGAATTTTTTAAGACTATTTTGCGTACCAGAACAAATACATTTATATCACTACGCATGGTTACATTCGTTAGATGTTATGCGCTTTTAAGAATGAATTAAAATAATTGTTAGACTAAGGTTATTAGATCTATTTATCTTAAATGTCACGTTTAAAAAAATCAAATGGGATAAATAGAATACTAGGATTAGCGTTGAATACAGAGAAGTTTATGTTGCTTGGCTCAAACTCCGAAAGCGCTCGCCAAGGCTCGCGCTCCCGGCGTTCTAAGCCTCGCAACATAAACTTCTCTGTATTCAACGCTTACCTAGTATTCTCTATTTTGCTTTCTGTGTCCTTGGCTCTCAGAGGGTCCATTGTGCATAGTACATCAACAGAAACTAACAAAGGTAATACAAACATATAAGAAATTAATTGGAAAACTTACTTCTCTCAGATATAGATATTGATACTGATATTGGTATCTAAATTATAGTTTCAGTGTACGATTTTGAGATATGTGACAGACATTGAACACTACAATGTTATTACATATCTATTGATCCCCAATATTTCCCTAATTTATTTATTTGCTGGGCCAGTAACTCGTAATATCTCTTGGGTATTGATCTTTGTTCCCAATTCGTCAATTTCTTCACTGGGCCAGTAATTCCTGATTTAACTTGGGCATCGATCAACTCGACTCTAAAACGTCTAACAAAATTCATTCTTATTGTAGCTGAAACAGCAAAGGCCTCTTGCTGTTAAACTTTGTCAATTACTTTTTTCTAAGATGCACAATTGTATAAAAACTGTTTTCATTTTGTTCGCCCACCTTTTTTGCACTGTAGGTGATCATTTTAACCTGATGATTTCAATGAAGAATGCTTCAAAAGATTTTGTTAAGCGAATGCTGAATGAATGTTCATAGGCTATGCTATATTAAGCTCACCCGAGCACAACATGCTTTTGTTATCACATTATGTATGCTTTTTGTCATCGCGATCCTTCACAATCAAAATTAACCATGTTAACACTCTTAACACAACATTTATTGCCAAATTTTCTATGAATATTGGACATAACTTTTCTCCCTATAAGGACATATTGGCAGTGTTCAAAACTGGGTCACATGAGGTCAACAACTTGATCATCAAGTCAGAACGCTTTAGAAATTATATAGTTGGCCCCATCATTATAAAACTTACCGAGAATATTTGTTCTAATGATATCTGACCTTCAAGTTCAACAAGTGCTGTCTCCATAGGATGACATATGCCCCTGATAAACGCTTTGATAGAAGTTATGAGCATTTTTCGAAATCTTAAACGCAGATTTCGAAACCTAAACATGGATCCTAAGTTTAAGGTCAAGGTCAAAGGGGCCAAAATTTGAGTGCCTATGGAAAGGCCTTGTCCATATTCACGTGCATACCAAATATGAAGGTTACATCTGAAGCGACATAGGAGTTATATTTTTTGAACCTCAATAAAAAGTGTGATGGACAGACAGGCGGATAGACAGACAGTGCTAACACTATATGCCCTCCTTTGGGGGCATAAAAATGGTTCTAGCTCTTAAACTTTGCCACCTGAGGGGTAAGAGCATTTTTCCTTAACCCTTTGCATGCTGGGAAATTTGTTGTCTGCAAAAATGTCGTCTGCTGAATTTCTAAAATTAGCATTTTCTTCGATTTTTTTTTCAAAGAATACTATCAGAATAGCAAACAGTTTGGATCCAGATGAGACGCCACGTTCTGTGGCGTCTCATCTGGATCCAAACTGTATGCAAAGGCCTTCACAACTCGGTTCCCGCACTGTAAGGGTTAAATGGCTACAGTGCAACATTGTTTATACTCTAGAAGTCTCATGTTTAATCCTTGAAACTTGCTCAGAATTGTTTGTGTTGGGCATTCTAACATAGTCAAGGTCCATTGCAAAGCATAAATACTACATGGGGGACAGTAGTTTTCCTGATCTGGCTTTTGTTAAGTCAATACTTGTAAACCGTGACTTAAGAAGTCACATATTTAATCCAAGATACTTAAAACTAGATTCAACATTTTAGATGGAATACTTAGCCAAGCTCTTAAATGGTTTCAGAAACATCACAATGCTCAGAAAAAGTCGGATCCTTTCAGGCGTACGTGAGCAAACCTAAAGGCAATTTGCCCTCATTCACAATATGTAGGCTTGACAAACTCATATATTTCCATATCATCAATAAAGCATGCATAATGCACACACAGACAACCTGTATGACATGACTGAAATAATATAGAAAACTGAAAACAAATGAGCCTTGCTCTGGAAAAACAGGGCTTAATACATGTGCATAATGTTGTCCCAAATTAGCCTATGCAGTCTAAATGCATTTTTTTTCTGGAATTAATAATTTTCCAGAAAAATCCTTTTTCTTACATGCAACACTATTTTCACACCTTTGTTCCCGCTTCCATTGTTGCTGATCACCCAGTACCAGTTCATAAATTGATATTATGAAGCTATTTGTCTATTTATTCTCAAACCCAAACATTTGTCTTGCAACCTCACAAACACTAGTGGTAATTAATTCTCTGTACAGGATTATCCAGTGGTATTTCTTTGTTCTTGTATCATAAACACCAATTAATATGTTAACCATCTGTACCCAAGAGTGTAATAATCTACCAGCCTTGGAATGGGGTTCAGTGAGCTGGGTTAAATCAAGTCCAATTTTATATAAACATGACTGGTAAGATGTATGTTTTGCAAAAAAACGAAAAACAAAATCCACAAGAACTTCAAATAGGATGTATAAACACCTATTACAAAAGTTTAAAGGGGCCTTTTCAATCATTTTGGTAATTTCTGTTGTTGTTGATACATTTTGCTTATTTACAGTACAATTCATCACTCATTGTATGAGTACGGAGAGCCTAGTGGTCTAAGCGATAAACTTTTACTCCAGGGGTCAGTGGTTCGATGCGGGTTACTTTTTTCTGTCTTTAATTCAGTATTTTTTTATTTAATTTTTAGCTTTTTAGATGCAGTATTTACATTTATCAATATAAAGCATTTAATGACAAACTTCAATACATGCCAAGATCTGTAAAAAGGCCCCTTTAATCAATGTCTTTTATTAAACTAACACAAAACAGAAGCACTTCATGTAATTTATTATGCTTTTTGTTGATAACCAGATAGACGTCTTAACAGTTGTACTCTTTAGATATCAATTGCCATACACCTCCTATTTCAACGCCAAAACCAGAGTTTGAGGGCAGAGCAATTGGCTTGTTATTTGAACTATACATAATATATTATCATCCAGTGTTTCTGGTAATCCACAAATAGATTTCCGGGACAATCTGGAGAAACCAAAGCTGCCTGGGGAATAAAATTCCAAATTTGGGACTGATACTTGTGGTTTAGCTTGATGGTTGTGTGAATTTTTCATGCAATCAACACTTTTGAGCATTTGTACAAGCCAAAGAACTTTGCATTTGACGCAAACAGCAGCATCCAACCTACGTCAATGAATTCACTGAATCTGACTGCATGGTTCCATTTTTAATTATAAGAGTTTGAAATATAATCCTTGCCGCCATTACTATGTGTTCATGAGTGGAACAAATGTGTCTTGTTCTGACAAAACTGGGCTTAATGCATGTGCGTAAAGTGTCGCCCCAGATTAGCCTGTGCAGTCTGCACAGGCTAATCAGGGACGACACTTTCCGCTTAAACTTGATTTTCGGTAAGAAGGGACTTCCTTCAAACTAAAATGATTAGCCTGTGCGAACTGCACAGGCTAATCTGGGAGGGCACTTTACGCATAAGCATTAAGCCCAGTTTTCTCAGAACAAGACACAAATGTTTCAAAAATATATCAGCCTCATTATGGGAAAACTTGGCTTTATACATTTGCATTAATGTCATCCCAGATAAGCTTGTGCAGTCTACACAGGCTAATCAAAGAATGATGATCATTTTCAGCCTTCACTGGACTTTTGTTCAGAGGTGACCTCCTTAAAAAGAAAAAGACTAGCGGAAAGTGTCATCAATGATTTAGGCTTATCAGGGACCTGTGACACTTTCCGCCTTAACGGTATTTCTGCTAAAAAGAAACTTAATTCAAACGAAAAATACCTTTAAAAGAGCGGAAAGTATTGTCCCTGATAAACCTGTGTAAACTGCACAGGCTAAGGCCAAAAACAAAACAAAGTCTGTTTGGGGTCTTCTTGGGAAAAAAAAAAGGGTCGGTAGGTAGGGATTTTTTTCTGTCTTTCGGGTACTTAAAGAATGGAAGGCTACTAAAGCTTATTACACTGTAACTCCAATATAGCGCGGTCAATGGGGTCCAAGCCGCAAAACAGCGTTATAACGGATCCGCGTTATAGGTTTTGAGCTCATTTACTGCGGGGCGCTATAAAAAAAACAGGTATAGAATAGCCTATAATATAGGTCATGTATATTGCCATGCTGTGTTGACGCAAATATATGCATATAAACCGAATCGTATCGATAACAGTATACATACCGCTTTTCTTATGTGCACATTTATCCGATAATCCAATAAAATTGCAACATCAATTAAAAAATAATAATCTTGAACATTAATGACGATATATGTTTAAGAAATTCGTAAACACAACCGTACGCATATATGCCATTTTCAGAAGTGTTAAGAGTACAGTGCATTATGGGGCAGAGCTTTCATTGGACGAGCGACTTTAAATTTAGATTAAATGCAATACGACTCATGTACAAAAAATTGTTTTATTGCGTCATACGCATGCAAAAAACGTGTTTCCCGGGGACTTTCTGATACCGCGCGAAAATGAAAGTGAAACTCTGTTAACAATTGCCGGTACACTGCGTTCGCATGTAAATAAATCGTCTGCATTATTTAATTTCTTATACACGAACTGAAAGATTAAATGACATAATACTAGAATAATAATGAAATGACAGAAAAAGTTGTTTTATACAGTAGGCAGTATATTTCACAGCCGCTCATTTAATATAGTCAAACTATGTTTCAATCGTTTTGAACTACTTGAATTGTATAACTATCCCGCTTGCACTTAACTTATGGAAATTATCGCACTGAACCGCTCTGATGAGGAATACATGTAATAAACACTGACACGCGAGTTTTTCACACCTTTATTGACATTACACAACATTAACACCAATTAGCTGTCGGTGTTGTTTAACCTCGAGGCGATTATAATCGGTTCAACGGACGGTTGAATAAAGCAATCAACATGACTGTGATTGCCGCCATCTTTGAATTGTCTGAAAATACATGAAGTTGCATAATACGGATTTGAATCAGAAATCAAATGGAAGGTTGGAGAAAAAATGGGATCCAAGCACCCTCCGCGTTATATTGGATTCAGCGTTATAACGGAGCGCTTTATATTGGAGTTACAGTGTATAAGAAATACATGTATATATATATAAATGCTTGATATTAACATCTTACATGTCTATGAACGAAAATGAACAATTTTTTTTTTTTTTTTTTTGATGACCCCACAGTCAGGAGACCTGAAACTGACCTTCTTTTTTTGGCCTAATCTGGGACATTTTGCCCTCATGCATTAAGCACTGTCTTCCCAGAGAGAAGATCATATGAAGGACAATTATTTCTGAAGGAACCACACAATCATAATATTCTTGTGATTCTTGAAACAGTTTCAATGTTACACAATAATAGATGTTTCCAATGTTCTGGTGGTATACTCAAATCAGCCAATGGAATAAATGAAGTGTATTCATTCGTACCTAGCCGCGGGAAATTTTATTGGAATTTTATTGGACACTTACAAAGGTCAGGCTAAGGTGAAAAGCTGGCTTAATACAGCTTACGCCGAAAAAATTGTATAACTGTTTTGCAGTGTTATAAGACATGCCCAATACAAAATGGATTTTAGACAATTGAATGATATCTTATTCAGGAACAATCTATTAACTTTCCAACAGATTGTGATCATTAAATCTTCTTTTTAGTTGTTGCTGACTGATTTTCTGATGTTGCCAAATAAAATTTAATGTGGTCACTGCTGAACTCAAATCATGTATTAAATCAAGTATTAACTGTAACAAGATGTCATATAGATCAACCTAATAGACATATAAATCACTACAATTTTTCAGAAATAAAACTTTATTTAAAAAGCATCTGTATCGCTTTTATCTAATGTTTGTGTATAACAGAATATACTGTTTGTATTTAAACAACTTTGCTGGTTATTTAGGAAATTAGTTTAATTTGTGATCTAAGCAAATATTTCACTTAATAATTTATACAAGAATAATATATAAAAACTTTATTATATATATATATATATATATATATATATATATATATATATATATATATATATATATATATATATATATATATATATATATATATATATAAAGTATTTATACAATATTTATTATATTTAAGTATAGATATAGTATATAAAGTATAGATATATACTATCTATTTTAAGATGTAGTTACAATTTTATGTTGTTTTGTTAAATAATTCATTTGCTTTTAAGTCCTTAGAATGTCAAGTATAGATATAGTATATAAAGTATAGATATATACTATCTATTTTAAGATGTAGTTACAATTTTATGCTGTTTTGTTAAATAATTCATTTTGCTTTTAAGTCCTTAGAATGTCAAGTATAGATATAGTATATAAAGTATAGATATATACTATCTATTTTAAGATGTAGTTACAATTTTATGTTGTTTTGTTAAATAATTCATTTTGCTTTTAAGTCCTTAGAATGTCAATAAATTATTTTCCCTAGAAATAAGAGGAACAATATGAGGTAACTCAAGAATAATGTTTGAATATTGAATAATGTAGTATTATATAATTTTATTCCTATAAGTTAAGACTTAATAAAACGATGGTTATCAATTATTTAAACTCCGAATGAAAAACAATCAAAAACAGTTAATTACCTTATAAATTCATACATTTAATACATTCATTTCTTAAAATTGGTAATGTCATGTACAATTTTAATAAAACAAATACAATAATCATTTTTCATAAAAGTGATTAAACAATTAATGGCAAAACATCCCCAATAACTTACCTCATGTACAAATTATTATCCAATATGCATTAATCAACTAAAATGTGAAATTCTCATTAATAATCATGACACTACACATCTTTTTATAAAATCTCTCAAAATCTCATTAATAGAAAATTCATAATCCAAAAATCACTTGTGAACCATTTGTTTCTCCACAGCCCACTTTTAGCAAAAGATAGAAATGCAAAATACAATAAAGTGATCTTCAGTGAAATATCCTTTAATATGATTCAGCTACTCAGGTGCTTCCATCCATTCTTATAGTACCCGAGTCAGTCTATATCTATCTATTGATCTCACCCTGCTCATAAAAACAGTTCCTTTATGTACTAGGTACCTGAAGCAAGATTTACAACTTAAAATCTTGTTGTTAAGAACACAACCTGTGCCTGCCTGGCTTCCAATAGCCGTGAGCAATCTAATTGAGGACTTGCGTAAATATCCCTAACAAGTTGACAAACCAATACTGCCTGGTACCCAGTGTTATGAGCTGTAATTGGCCCATAGTGCCTGCTTAATTGTCATTTCTCACTATTGGCTTTACAGCCACTCTCAAGTAATTGATGGTGACAAATCATGTAAATTAAATCTTGTGTAACATTTATCAAACATGCACACACAAACACTCCCTCACACTTTGAGCTTAACAAACATCCCTGTGACCTTAACCTAATGCTTCCTCAAGACTAACCAGTATTCAGGTCTTAAGAATTTTCTAGATAGTGTGCTGAAGCAAATTTTATGTTACACGCCATTCAAGACTGACCTTGATCTTTGACCTAAAAATCAAGAGGCATCTTTCTTTGATCACAAGTAACCATCATACCAATTAAGATGATTACATGTCACAGGTTTCACATACCAAAACCTTGATACAAGTTAGTTTGACCTTGACCCTTAACCTGTTGAAATATAAATCATAATATGCTTCAATATATGTATCCCGGAAAAAGCAACTTTTTGGAAAAAGACCACTAATCTGCTGGTACAAATAAACATGACCCATTTATAATCCTTTCAAAATCACACACCGTATCAACCGTTTTAATTTAAAGTAAGCTATCATTGGTTGATTTAATGGACCAGCGTTGTTTGTACCCGGTGATTAGTGTTTTTTTTCTAAACTCATGCTTTTCCGGGATAGATCTATTTCCTACCATGTAACCACTATTCTAATTTGCATGATCATAGTTCTGTGTTCTCAAAATATAGAGCCAAAACACATTTCCTGTCACATGAACCTGTGCCCTTGACCTTTGACATGTTGACCTAAAAATCTGTATGTGTACAGTACAGGCAACGTGTACTTTGACAAACGCCACTTGTCGCGGTGTTCATTTTACGGTGTTCGCTTACCAAACGACCCCCGCGATGGGTGTTCAGATCAAATATTCGCGGGGGCCGTTTTCAATAAGGTGGACACCGCGAATCACCGCGGACCCATTATATCTACCGCGGTGTTCATCGTGTTCGCTAAAAATAAAATAATTAAATATAAACGTAAATTAATGATCCCTTTCATTTAAAGCGGGTATATACGTTGTTGTCAAATATTTATGAATTTATATAAAATGTGTAATAAACTTATTATATATATATATATTTAAATATAAATTAAAATAAAAGTAAAGAAGAACGTGTCGAAAAATGCGAAATAAGCCAGATATTTAATTCTGAAATTTAAAACGGCTGTACAGCCGAATTCGCTAGCATGTAAACCAAACATGTACGATGTGAATCTAAACTTAGTTTAACGGTTTATTTGAATTCCTGCAACGATATCTATTCATACGACACACGAACACTAACTCCGATCCTAATGCAAAGACGAATGCTTCGGTTATTGTAGGAAAATATGTACGTCACAATCGACTCGGGGCGCTAATTTTCTTTGCTGCATTTTATGAAATTCGGCTTTAATGTGTAATTTTTCTTGCCTATTTTGTGTTATTGTAACATATTTTATCAATGTATTACAATTACAATTAAACACATATAAAAATCGTATATACCCGCTTTAAAGCGATAATGAATACAAGTAAATATAGTCTATTTTTATGTACATGATGGTCGAAGGATATTTTAAGTATTTAACGTAATATTATGCGCATCTAACAATATATGCAATGTGTATAGGTGTCTATCGCAACCGTCGGTTATTTTTTGGTGTTGTCTTTTTAAATAAACTTATATCTATGAATGCAGCATCAACATTCTAAAACGATATCCCGAAACAATCAAAAAATCATTTGAATATCAATTGTACTTTCGTTATGATTCGGGGTACGATGTGAACCTAAATTTCATTTTAGTGCAGATTCATTCATACGTCACAAAGACACAAATTTGTTTTACGGATCATTTCGGCTTAGAGGACTGAACTGTCATGAAAAATATCGAATATTATATTTTTTTATTAACCACTGGAAGCAAGACGAGTTGTAGATAATTGGTCAGTTACCATATTTTAACTAAATATTTTGACCAGTTTCCCTTTTTCAGCTCAATTCAACAGTCGAAAATGCGCATAATATCAATCTAAAACATATTGGCGACAACAAAATGCGGTGTGTTCTATCCAGAAGCCCTGGCGGAAAATGTATGGCGTGACAGTGTTGTGCCTAAGGTTAATGAACTTCTTCGCCGCCAGGGTAGAGAGGAGAGACGAATGAGGAGAGATGCGGGCACATCTGCCGACATCAACAGGTACATGGAGGACCTGCACAGCATGCTTCCCGAGATAAACACCTCATGCGACACTTCGCTTCTGTCGCTTCTGAACAACAGCATGTGAATACTTCTACTGAATGTAAATTATGTAAATACTGTATATATTTTTCTATCGCTTCTGAACAACAACATGTGAATACTTCTACTGAATGTAAATTATGTAAATACTGTATATATTTGATATTCACTGTGCATTTCGAATAAATACCGACTTTATAATGTTGTTGTTATTACGTACATACATGTATATACAGGATTCTATCTATTAAATAATGCAATGTTATATGCTAAGGGGAAGACGCAGGAAAAACAAAAACAAACAATTAATTCAACATGAACGAATATCACGAGTTGTTATCAAATATTCATAACCTGATATGTAAATTTATAACCGGTAACAAATCTTTATAAATAATAACTAACTTGAAAACGAAGGATGACATGGGCTACGTTAGAAAGTAAATATTGATTAGATCAATATAAAATATCTTACATCAGATATTGTTCACAACTCGCCATGCAAAGCATTGAGAACAAGCGGAAATGTCAGCAGAAAAAGTCGGGAAGAAGCACAAAAAGTTACAAACGAACAAAACAACTCTAACGAAAATACCGCATGAAAGAGAATGATCCGGAATATCATTCTCTATATACATGCTATATTTACTAATTTTGAACTTCTTTCAAAGATCTTAAAGAACTTTATTTCAACAAACGAGTCCAGTGCTGAAATGGAAGAAACCTGAAAGACACAAAATATAATCTGTTAAAATACATGTATATGAATAGAAAAACCCAACAGTTTACGATTGCAGTCGTTGCAATCGACAGTTGACAATTTCTAAATTTCGTAGCATACTGATGCAGTACGTTATTTCAGACAGTACAGGCGGACGCAAATAAATTATTTAATACTCACTTTCTTTATAACTCGATATGTGTTGTTAAAAAACGGCGATTGAATTGCTTAACACCATACCAGTTAATAGACTTGATGATCTAAGCGCTTTTATTACGTTTCCGACTTTACGTGCTGTCCGAATTTAAAGTGATGGGCATTTTGTTACTGTTGAATTGAGCTGAAAAGAAACGGGTGAAAACAATAAGTTATAATGAATGTGGTATCTGAAATTATCTTCAACTCATCTTGTTACCGGTTGTTTATAAAAAAATATATATTATTTTCGATATGTTACATGACTCACCCATCCCTCTAAGCTGAAATAATCCGTAAAAACAAATTGTGTCATTGTGTCGTATGAAAGAATCTGCATGAAAACTACATTTAGACTCGCATCGTACATCGATTCATTTCTGTTGTAAGTTGTCAAAACGAAAGTACGTTGATATTCAAATGGATTATTTTTCTTTTCGGGATATTGTTTAATTATGTTGATGCTGCATTAACAAATGCAAGTGTATATCGAGCGAAAACACAAAAAATAAACAACGGTTACGATACACACCTACATTGTATATTGTAAATACTGTTAGTTGCCCATAATATCACTTTAAGTACGCATACATTTGCACATACATGTAGTTTATTATGTTCATTTGTACATTGTACATGTACATGTAAATTTAAAACTCTTGAATGACCATCGCAGACAGGTATTACATGTATCAATGGCCGCGCGGCATTGCGGTGATCACGGGTGTTCCAGTTAATGATGACGTGCAATCGCGGCGATTTCGGGTGTTCGCCGAACACCGCGGTCAGTAGCGTGTCCGCCCCCCGCGAAATGTCACCCATCGGGAAAATTGAACACCGCGGACACGCGTTTTTGTCAAAGTACACGTTGCCTGTACTGTATAACAGCAATTACATGGTTGTATATGAAAGTGTTCTCCAAATATCATGAATAAACAAATGGGCTCCGAAATGTCACCCAACTGAGCAAATCTATCTTTGAACACATTCTAAGCCATAAACCCTAGTATCTTCTTCAAAAAGGAGTTGAATTGGGGCATACAAAAGTCCCTGTACACAGAACAGTAACACATATGCAGGCTAAAATGGCTTCACTTCCTCTGTAAGAAGTGATGTGCTTTTCACTATAGCTTATTTTGCTTGAAAGAAATACATTTTTCTGCCTTTTTTATAGAATGAAATCTAATCCCAATTTTGTTTTAAGTGTTACAAAGTTTTATTATGCAATTAAATATTAAAGAAAACACTTTCCACAAGAATTAAATGATCTTGTACATGAAAACATAAAATTTTCACAAACTTAATCAGTACAGAAGATTTCCACAAAATACATGTGAAGTGTTTTTTTAAAGCTGCAATTTGTTGACTGTGGTTGTAATTCAGCCTAATGTTATATATGGAGCTACTCTTTGGCAAAAGACCCATTTTTGCATGACCTGGCTCAATTATATTTCATCTGCTAGGTGACGTACAAGCAACTATTATGCTTCAAGGACAATTTGTTACAGACAATACCATCCAAACTCTACTGTGAGTGAGCACTGTATTTAATATGGATTACAACAAAATCTGCTGAAACAGTTAATTAATTTTATCAATTACAGCTCTTGAAATTACAAGATCAATAAAAGGATTCAGAATAGAGTCAAACATACTCTTTTGTAATCAAAATATTAATAGACATGCCTGTCGTATTTGTTGCTGATAAAAATGAATGACAAACATTGGAACTGAATTACTCTCTTTTATTGAACACAGGAATGGCAAATGTCAATAAAGCAAACAAATTATTACTCGAGCTTCAAAACTGAAATTGGATGAAATTACATCAATATGTAAATATGAACATCAAAGTGTCTTTGCAGTCCATATTGATGTCTGCTATTTGAAGTTTCTTTGTAATCGTTTGAGAAATGTCTAAGAAGTTTGTGAAGTTTTAATGTCACACAAACGTTCACTAGTTTATATAACAGCCAAAACAGTACAAGGGCACAAAACTTAGAAACAAATACATCACTGTTCAGGAGAAAAGTGTGTGAAATGACCAACAAAAGGGGGTTTAATGCATGTGCATAAATGTCATCCCAGATTAGCCTGTGTAGTCAACAGGGACCACACTTTCCACCTTCACTTATTTTTTCTTAAGAAGAGACTTTCTAAATTAAAACAGAAAATATCATAAAAGCGGAAAGTGTCGTCCCTGATAAGCCTGTGTCGACTAAACAGGCTAATCTAGGACGACACTTTATGCATATGCATTAAACCCCTTTTTCACAGAGCACGACTCATTTACAAGTTGTGAATAAATGTGGATAAAATGTAAATAAAACACAAAAAGTTAACATAATGAAATCAGTAAAATGGATATTACTGGATATTACTTTTTCAAACTCTTTCTTTCAATATTTAATAATATATCAGCTTTATTTCCAAACATTTAAAAGAAAAGCCATCAAAAGGTGTTTGGCACAGTTTACACTTCATTCTGAGATAGGTAGAAAATATATCCCAGTCCTTCTCTTGCAAACAACACTTAACAACCTATTAATAAACTGAATACTGATTTCAACTTGATGAGACATTTTGTAGCTGGGAAATCTCACAGAAACCAGAATCATTACTTCAGTGAGCAATTTCATCCGGACAACAAGGATAATGCTGGCAAATACTGCTGGCTTAGTGTTCTTGTCAGAAACCTTACCCTTATGAAAACAGGACAACACACAGCTGACAAGAGCTTTTATTAAGTGACACATCTGTTGTGAAACCTTGGTGGGTTACATCTCCATATAACAGAGGGCAAATATGCAAGCTGGCCAATAATGGCTTAAGACCCATTTTTGCAAGATGTTGGTAATATTACGGCCCTTACCACTTCTTTTAAAGGGGCATACTGATTGGAGCACCAAAATCGAAACCATTTTGATCAAGGACCCTTTCTAGGCAGGATAATTATCTTAAACATAATTAGACCACTAAAAGATAGAGAGCTATTGGATACCATTTTAGGAAATATTATCAAAGTGATCAGAATACTTAAAGTCCTTTCTAGATATGGACAATCATTTCCTAGCCAATCAATAGTTCTTTTGTGATGACTCCATTTGTCATTGTAAATTGACGTTTTTATTTTCATTTAATGTTTTCAAATGGTAACCAGCCTCCAATTAATTATTTCTGTGGCTTTTAGCAAATAAAGTGATTGACCAATTTTATTGTGCATAAATTATATTGGAACAGTAATTTTGACCCAGTATAATTGGCTTGTACACAACCTAAATCAAACTTGCGAAGGCTATTGGCAAAGTATCAACATGAATAAACCTTAACAGTATCATTACTAAAGCCTTGAAAACTGGTTTTAACTACAATCAAGTTTGCAACCACATTATTTCTGTACATATATTTGGTCTTTCCTGCACCAACTTGTCTTTGACAAAGGATCTCTCAACCTATGTGAATTGCAAAATGTTTTTCCTGTTTCCAGATACTTATTCTCTTAACCCTTTCCCACTCAGAAGCAAAGTGAAAACAGCCAAGTGCAAACAGCATTAAACCAGAACAGCCTGCGAGTAACTCAGAAAATTTAAACTGACACTCTAATAAAATCAACCAAATGATATTACAAAACTTTGTTAAATTTAGGTGCTTTATAAATCTAGTTTTTAGTTAAACAAAGTCTTAAGGTAATAACTTACATTCTGTCTGATCACTTATTTTATATTGTTCCCAAATACTTCTCTTTGAATACCCATGAGGCATTTCAAAGAATCCAAAGAAATGTTCCTGTGAAGCCAAATCCCTATGAATTAAGACCCAGAAGGAGATCTTGGGTGGGAAACTAATGTGAGATGCATTTAATAACAGCCAACAAGTTTTTTCTTTCTATTTGATTACAGCTCGTCAAAACCAATAGAATAGTAACAAACAATTTATACATTGACAGTATACGATTACAGCTCAGTGATATACAGAAGTTTGTCAGGTATAATCAGATTGTTATACAAGAACAACAGAGGTTAATTACTAGGACTATTAAAGTCACTGACAATTAGTGTAAACATAAGCAATACAATCCATGGAATAAGTTATAAACAGCAGGAACAATATAGTTTTACGAGGAACAATGGTATCATTGAAATGATGAAGTTTATTAGACAAGAGGGCCTGAAAGGCCCAAAGTCGCTCACCTGAGATAACAAAATATTATTGGGACAAATCTTCTGACCAAGTTTCATGAAGATCGGAAAATAAATGTGGCCTCTAGAGTGTTAACAAGGTTTTACTATAGCCATATTAGGAAAAATGCCTTGCCCCCTGGCAGCCATGTTTTTCAACCAACCGGCATCATTTTTGAACTCTTCCAAGATATTATCGGGATGAATCTTCTGACCAAGTTTCATGAAGATCGGACAGTAAATGTGGCCTCTAGAGTGTTAAAAAGATTTTACTACAGCCATATAAGGAAAAATGCCCTGCCCCTTGGAAGCCATTTTTTTCAAGCAAACATAATTATTTTCGAACTCATCCAAGATATCATTGAGACCAATCTTCTAACCAAATGTCATGAAGATTGGACAATAAATGTGGCCTCTAGAGTGTTAACAAGGTTTTACGAAAGCCATATATAGCCATATAAGGAAAAATGCCCCGTCCCTGGTGGCCATGTTTTTAAAGCAACCAAAACCATTTTCGAACTCATCCAAGATATCATTGGGACAAATCTTCTGACCAAGTTTCATGATGATCGGAAAATAAATGTGACCTCTAGAGTTTTAACAAGGTTTTACTATAGCCATATAAGGAAAATAGCCCCGCCCCGTGGTGGCCATGTTTTTCAACCAACCGGCATCATTTTTGAACTCGTCCAAGATATAACTGGGATGAATCTTCTGACCGAGTTTCATGAAGATCTGACAATAAATGTGGCCTCTAGAGTGTTAACAAGATTTTAGTTTAGCCTTATATAGCCATTTAAGGAAAAATGCCCTGCATCTTGGCGGCCATGTTTTTCAAGCAAACGTAACCATTTTCGTACTCATCCAAGATATTATTAAGACAAATCCTCTGACCATATTTCATCAAGATTGGACAATAAATGTGGCCTCTAGAGTGTTAATAAGGTTTTACTATAGCCATATTAGGAAAAATGCCCCGCCCCCTGGCGGCCATGTTTTTCAACCAACCGGCATCATTTTCGAACTCGTCCAAGATATTATTGGGATAAATCTTCTGACCAAGTTTCATGAAGATTGGACAATAAATGTGGCCTCTAGAGTGTTAACAAAATTTTACTATAGCCATATAAGGAAAAATGCCCCGCCCCTTGATAGCCATGTTTTTCAGGCAAAGGTTACCATTTTTGAACTCATCCAAGATATCAGTGGGACAAATCTTCTGACCAAGTTTCATGAAGATCGGAAAATAAATGTGGCCTCTAGAGTGTTAACAAGGTTTTACTATAGCCATATAAGGAAAAATGCCCCGCCCCCTGGCTGCCATGTTTTTCAACCAACCGGCATCATTTTCAAATTCCTCCAAGATAATATTGGGATGAATCTTCTGACCAAGTTTTATGAAGATCAGACAATAACTGTGGCCTCTAGAGTGTTAACAAGATTTTACTATAGCCATATATAGCCATATCAGGAAAAATGCCCTGCCCATTGGCAGCCATGTTTTTCAAGCAAACGTAACCATTTTCGAACTCATCCAAGATATCATTGAAACCAATCTTCTGACCAAATTTCATGAAGATTGGACAATGAATGTGGACTCTAGAGAGTTAACAAGGCAAATGTTGACGCCGCACAACGGACAACGGACGGTGGACGACAGACAAAAAGCGATCACAAAAGCTCACCATGAGCACGTTGTGCTCAGGTGAGCTAAAAAAGAGGTTAAAGTAGATGGGCCTTACTCTGTGAAAAGGGGGTTTAATAAATGTGTGTAAAGTGTCATCCCAGATTAGCCTGTGCAGTCCCCACAAGCTTATCAGGGACAACACTTTTTTTTCTTCACTGGATTTTTGCTAAGATTAGAGACATTCTTTAAACAAAAAATATAATATAAGAAAAAAGTGTTGTCCCTGATAAGCCTGTGCGAACTTCACAGGCTTATCTGGTACAACACTGTACGCGCATGCATTAAATCCCTTTTCAAACAGCACGGCCCAAATCAGTTTGTTTATGTAGTTATGAGCTATTATAATTAACAATTAACAAACATAAATTGACAACTTTACAAGACTTACAGCAGCGCTCAATGAAAACAGGGCTTAATGTATATGCATAAATTATTTCCAAGCTTAGCCTGTCCAGTCTGCACAGGCTAAATAGGGACAACACTTTACGCTTGTTTTGTGCTTTTGTTTAAAGCCCATTATTTGCAAAAAATGTATTTATTATGAAAAGTGTTATCCCTGATTAGTCTATGCAGACTGCACAGGCTTATCTAGGACAATACTTTATGCATGTGCATTAAGCCCTGTTTTCCCAGAGCATTGCTTACAAAGAGTCAACTGTTCAATGCCAAACAGGATGAAAAGTTTACAAAAATAAAACGCTATTGTAAAGAAACAATACTAGGAAAACAAAACAAAATCATCAGAAAATCATTCAGGGCTGTTATGATTTTAAAAGCCTCTTCAAGGGCCAATTTGCAATCTAAGGTTTCATTTCCGGTAACAAATAAGCTGATTTCTGTGATATAAACATTGCAAGACAGTGTTTCTTTTGCCAAAGTGGAATTCACTAAGACATTTTCAAAGACTTAGATTAGACATCAAAGCAAAAAATAAAAGAAAGCCAAATCAATTGTCTGTTACAGTTTTCTTTAGTGTTGAACTGGTGTGAGTGCCTCTATGTCCAAGACAGCTATGCCATTTGAGAATTATGGTTGCAGGGTAGAGGACACAGGTTGCAGGGTAGAGGACACAGGTTGCAGGGTAGAGGACATAGGTTGCAGGGTAGATGACACAGGTTGCAGGGTAGAGGACACAGGTTGCAGGGTAGAGGACACAGGTTGCAGGGTAGAGAACACAGGTTGTAGGGTAGAGAACACAGGTTGCAGGGTAGAGGACACAGGTTGCAGGGTAGAGGACACAAATATTGGCCACCTCTTATGGAGGCTAAGAGGTATGAGAAGGATCATTCAAGGCAGAAACAAGAGATGTGTTGTTTGTCAGAAACACAATGCCCCTTCTGCGCCGCTTTGAATTAAAAACATTTTTTTAATTATATCCCTTTAAAAAAATATAACTTCCCTTGTGAAAATGATCTGTACCTGCCAAATGATATAAAATAGAAATTGTCTCCCTTATAAGCTTGTTACTTCCCTTGGATTTTGTGTTTTTACCTTTGACCTTGAAGGATGACCTTGACCTTTCACCACTCAAAATATGCAGCTCCATTAGATACACATGCATGCCAAATATCAAGTTTTGCAACAGTTATAGCCAGTTTTCAGACGGACACACAGACTGACAGACAGACTGACAATTCAACTGCTATATGCCACCCTACCGGGGGGCAATAAAACAAGGGCAAGCATCTGGCACCTGCTGTAAACATGTAATGTATATGTAAACTTTTGTTATAATTAAATTGTCCAAAAAATTAAGAGTCATTATTAGTTATTATAGGGAAACATCTGGGAGTCTGAAGAATAAGTCAAGTAAATTATTTATCTTGGCTAAAATTTGGGTGTCCCAAAACTAAGAGTCAGCCAGAAAACTTATGAGTAGTTACAATGTTCTTATTAATGAACATAAACAGCATAGTCCTAAATAACCCATTGTTAAATTAGATGCACTGTTGCTATTTTGGGGATGTTTTTTTTATCAAGAACAGGTTGTCAAGTATGTTAAATGCCAGTTCCAATCTTTATGCTCCTGGGTTCCAAGCAATAAACCATTCAACAATCCTGGAGTTATAGTGATGGCTGATAAATATGGAGTAAATACAGTAAATTACATTGACATAGCATGAGAACAGTTGTTGTTGATTATCTGGTCCTAACTATCTTATAAGATAATAAAATATAGTACTTGGAAGAAACAAACATGGTGCCAGAATAAGAAAACATGGTACCTGGGTAGTTGTTTACATAATCTACTGGTAATGATAAATTAATCTAGTGAAACAAATAATTTGAGAGTAGTGTTAACCAATTTACAATTGGTCATTAAGATCTGTTATCTTGTCCCTGTATAATCATATGTTATCTTTATCAATGGGTAGTGGAGGTAAATGTAAAAGCCAGTTAATATACCATATTTTTCGGGGTATAAGTCGCGACTTTTTTACAGGCAAAAGTAACATGCGTTGTATGCCCCGCAGCGTCTTATGTATGTACAAAATCGATTTTTCCAAAGTTAGAATGTGAAATTTTTAAGTCAGAATTGAATAAATCCGCGAGTTTGATAACCATTGCCGACAATTTGTTTCGCTGTTTTTGTAACACAATTTTATTTTACACATAGTTGGTTACACACTACTAACGATACTATTGGGGTACTATACAGTACCGTAATGTAAATTTAACAACGCAACAAAAAAATAGTTGTCTACTAAATTTATTTTACGAGCTAACCTTACGATTTTTACAACAATTTGAAACAAAAAATAACAAAGTACTACAAACAAACACAATACACTGCAACGCCGATATATCGCGGACCGTTATATCGCGCTGTCCAATATATCGCGCTTTGGCTATGGCTCCCAAAAATCCGACGAGCATGATCACTAAATGACATGTTTTAATCTGAGAATTCGCTTACTTCAGCAAAAAAACGGTTCAAGCTAGTATCAACACCCCATATTTTGCGGCTAACTATGGCACGCAGTGAAGCGTGAAAAACAGTCGATTAGTGACAATGTTGTTTACACAAGGCTGGGGTTGTTTTTAACACTTAGGAAATATCCAATTAGTGTCATTGCAAAGGTAATAATGGCAGTTTACTGATATATAAATCGTTAAATTTCGGTACTGCATGGTCATGAATTTCTTTGTCCTGATAAAAAGCGCGCGAAAATTGGCGTGGGCGTATTTATTTGTAAATAAAAATTTCGTAGCCGGTACAACATTGCGATAATTTAATTTCCGTTAAAAGTTTTGTTGTAAATTTCAACAAAAGTACCGCGGTATCTCGCGAATTATGTGGCATTGACATTTCCTCTTAATAAAATATAATTCAAACACGCGCTATCGTTACCGTTACGCTAAGGGTAAATTCGAATCTATGCACAATGTATTTTTAATATTTTTTTACGGCAAGAATTTTTCATTTTAGCAGATTCGCGAGAGATCGTACATGAAAATAAAAAACATTAATTTACATTTTGGTTTTTATGATAAATACACAGATACTTAATAACTTATGTAGTAATGAAAACGTTTATTGTAGAATTGGTTTGCAATTATTACAATACAAATATTTAGCAGCGCTGTATATAAAATGAAAACATTGGGGAAATTTGACAAGTTAACCGCTATACAATTAAGTTAGACATTTCTCGAGTTATATCGCGCGCCGGATATATCGCGCTCGCAATCTTTGGACCCCACCAACCGCGATATATCGGCGTTGCAGTGTATCAATGAGAAGCAGAGTATACAACAATAAGTATACAATCAGATACGGCACAATAAAAATTCACATCATTTATTCGCCATGGTCGTCGACATCGGAGAATCCGTCAGCGATGTCCCCAGTGTGCATTACAAGCGTTTATTGGTATGCCTGCAATACCACATGTCTGCAAACCTGAGATCTCAAATACCCTTTAACCATCTGCGATAGATGAACGAACATAATCTCTCTATGGGAGACGATGTCCCCAGTGTGGATTAAAAGCGTTTATTGGTAAGCCTGGTACACCACACGTCTGCACACTTGTATCAAGATTATCACGATAAGAATATTAGCCCTTCTCATAACAACCTCATTTTAATATTCATCATAAAATGCTCGTGTTACCAATTTGAGAATGCCGGTATACTTTATGCTACAAAAGTTTTGCAAACAATACACATTAAAACAAACAAACATCGCTATACTATTTTAATAAAATGGTACATTTATTTTTTATGAAACAGCAAATGCTGCATTTATAGCCTAAATGCAGTTTATTACACAATAATGGTTTTTTATTTTGTTTTGTTGTATTATCAAATGCGCTTATTTAAATTCGTATTTCCAATTTTATTGCTAACGCCACGTTTACGCTAGTCACATCTATAGCTCATGTACTTTTCTTTGTTCTGTTAGAAAGCGCGCGAAAATTAGCGTGGGTGTATACACTGTTGAAGAAAAACTGTGTAGCGAAGAGAATGCTGTATCTTTGACGTTACGCTCATTTAGGTAGTTTATTATTGAAACAGAAAATGTTCTGTGTACTGATTTACAGGAAAATCTGGTCAAGACTTGATTTAATTTTATTATTTGTGAAAAAATGATCAGCAGTGTTTACACTGCGATGTTTTGACAAAACAGATACAAATGTGCGAATGCAACGGCTTGCGGATAGGGTCAAATATTACCGGTAATACATTGTTCTGAATGATGTTTTTGTTTAAATTAATACGTTCAAATAAATTTTATGGAAAAAAATATATAAATACAATGAGCATGTGAGAGAACAAATGCCAGCATCGTTTTGAAGATGAATTTTCTATCTGAAATAAAACACGAAAGAGGATTAAACATTTAATGGATAAACATGTGTGACTGCATTTTTGGGAATATCTAAAGATGATTTATGTGCGTCGTTTACGCCGGAGTGTCTTATGTATGGACAAAAATAAAATAATGTAAGAACAAGGGACAAAATTGTCACAAAACCAGGTTTTTATTGTGAAAAAAAATCTGATAAAGGGAGAAAACTCATACTGAACTTTTGAAATGAACAAACAAAATTAACCCCCATTGTAAGTTTGTTTTAAAAAAAAATCTATTTTTAGTCGTGGCGACCTTGACATTGGAGATATTGACGTGATTCTTTCGTGCGACACACCGTCCCATGATGGTGAACAAATGTGCCAAATGATTTTAAAATCTCACAATGAATGACATAGTTATGGCCAGGACAAGCTCATTTATGGCCATTTTTGACCTTTGAACTCAAAGTGTGATTTTGACCTTGGAGATATCGACGTTATTATTTCGCGCGACACACCGTCCAATGATGGTGAACAAATGTGCCAAATGATTTTAAAATCTGACAATGAACGACATAGTTATGGCCCGGACAAGCTTGTTCCGCCCGCCCGCCAGCCCGCCCGCATTCGCCAATCTAATAACCAGTTTTTTCCTTCGGAAAACCTGGTTAAAAACGGGGATGCCTCTTACATTCCGGTGCGACATATAACCCGAAAAATACGGTATTTGGAAAATTAAGCCTGACTGTATAATCTCTAAGAGCACAGATATCCAAGCCAGCTTAATCAGCAACAGCAGCAGCACCAACATCATCATCCAGCAAATATTTTCCTTCTAAATAAAGTACCAGAAAACAGCACTTTCCCAATGTGGGAAAAACTAAAACTTTCACATTGCTATCAAAAAAATATCTAAATTGCAGGTTTAAAAAAAATGGTGGTGGTGGGGGGAATCAAATGCAAAATTTAGTAAATTTCCCTATGCAGCTCTATGGCTTGTAACTAAGTTTATATAATGTTGACAACTTGACAACACTTAGTTCTTAATTTTATAGTATTCCTTACACTGTGAATGAACAAAAACTGTCACGTGACCACAAAAGTCAACGTCAGTAGTCATTTTATGACAACAGACAGCCGCACAGTGTAGTTTTTTTTCCAATATCTTTGCTGATCATCCTCTGACTTTCATACGACCTAGTGCAGGCAATATGGCATGCATTTAGCTTTGGATCGGTATATCAGGCGTTTTGTGTGTTGCTCTGGTTTTCGAGAACACTTCGGCGCAAATTGTGGTCACGTGACAGTTTTGTTCATTCACAGTGCCTTAGCAGCAAATCAAATGCACAAATTTCCCAATCTAGTACTTCACAATGCTAATTGTTTCATATTCAGTTTTGTTCGCGCGTATTTTTACCTATTGGGTGGTAATGGTACTTTCATCATCATCATCATCATCATCATCATCATCATCATCATCATCATCATCATCATCATCATCATCATCATGATTATCATGAGTGGTAGAAGCACAGTTTGAGACTCAAAAGCAGCAGCAATAGGGGATTAATTAAAATAAACAGGGAAAACCAAGTATTAGAAGCACTTGTACTTTGAATACAATGGGAAGAATAATTGGTAAGAGTTGCAATAATATTCACAATGCCATAGAATAACACATAATTTTATATAGATATATCATATAACACATGTCACAACATTGTGAATTGCATTTAACTCCTCTGACAGATTCCTATCAGATGCCACAACATGATTGGAGGATGCTACATTCTGATTTGCTGATATGCATACACTCTGAAAAAAGTTATAGTAAACACCACATACAAGATTTGACAGCATAATTATCCTGTCACCCTTAAAGATTCTCAACTGAAAGAAGTACTTGCAATTTCAGGACAGATCATTAAATTGAAGCCATCATGCTTGCTTTGTTTGGGGAAATGGCTAATTTGAAAAAAATTCTTTCGTTAAAAATTCTTCCAGTTATTAGTGGTAATATCAGCAAGATTTTGAAGTTCTTTGTTGCTAATGCACTCTATTATTTTGGCCGTCATTCTAGTTCAATTAACCCATTTATGCCTAATGGACTCTCCCATCCTTCTAAATTGGATCAATTTATTTCCAAAATTAGGGTTGTCTAGTATATTAATTTCTGTATTCAGAATATTTCTTACAGAAATTCCTCTAAGCAAACAGCGCAGACCCAGATGAGACGCCGCATGATGCGGCGTCTCATCTGGGTCTACGCTGTTTGCCAAGGCCTTTTTTTAGACGCTAGGCATAAATGGGTTCACCCATGTCATTTGTGCAAGTTATACGTTGAAGTAACACATGTCATTTGCACAAGTATGACAATGAAATATCAAATATGAGCATCATAAATACACAAATATTTTATGACCTTCACCAGTTAAATTGGGAATTATAGCATCAATTTTCTTTAGAAACTTTTTATCGGTTGACTCATTAGTTGTGAATAATTGTGGATAAAATTTACATAAAACAGAAAATGGTAAACATAATGATATCAGTAAATAAATTTACTTCTTCAAACTCTTTCTTTCAATATTTAACAGCTCTATTTCCAAACATCTAAATGAAAAGCCATCAAAAGGTGTGGTACTGTTTACAATTCATTCTGAGATAGGCAGAAAATATATGCCTCTGAGATAGGCAGAAAATATATGCCCAGTCTTTCTCCTGCAAACTACACTTAACAACCTATTAATAAACTTGTTCTATTATGAAATGTTCTACTATGAAATAGACTATAGCCACCACTATTTATATTGTGAAACAGACTACGGCTCCCGCCAACGTTAACCCTGTACCCTGTTCTCTGATGCCGCACTTCTATATTAAACGTCTTAGCAGAAGCACGTGTTGTGTTGTTCTTAACATTAGTTAATACTCATTAGAGTTGACGTTCATATAAGTCATATACACAATAGTGTCATAATTATAAAACATGGTGTCAGAACGGAAATATGTACCTACGAAAAATCGGATAACTTTAAACTAGTGAACTTATTTGTAAATAAATAACCTACTGACAATTACAAAATGGCTCTATCTGGAATAACACCACCAGTTATGGACTGGGACAGTTCAAACCTACCATCCACGTGGGAGAAATTTGAACGACACATCAAATAAATATTTTCCGGACCATTAAAAGAAAAATCAGAAGAGGAACTGATATCGTTCTTGCTCATATGGGTCGGCAAAAAAGGCCAGGATATTTCACAAGGATGGGCAATGACAGAAGAAGAAAAAACTCAACTAAAAACATATTTTGACAAATTCCAAAAACACGTGAAACCCAAATTAAATCCGGTCTTTGCAAGATATCAATTTTACAAGGAAGACCAAAATGATGAAAACATTGAACAATATATAACAAGGCTTAAGCTTAAAATTACTGACTGTCGATTTCCAGAAATAGTGAATGATGAAATGATACAAGATCGAATTGTGTTTGGTGTAAAAAATCCAAAAACTTCGAGAGAAGCTTATAAATGAAGGCGAAAATCTGATGCTCAACAAAGCGATACAGATATCTCAAAACTTCGAATACTGCAGACAACAAATGTCGCTGATCAACCAAAAAGACGTACACCTCATTAGCTCACGTGACAAAGGGCACCTACGTGGCGGAAGAAGAGGTCGAGAACGTGATCGATACCCAGCACAGAGGGAAGTTCAGCAAAAAGCCGATCAAGATCAACAATCGTATAGGAGAGCACAGCAAACAGCCCCTAATGGTGGAAATGGACGGGATCGACGGTGCGAGCGCTGCGGCAACCCGACGCACAAAGAACAGACACGATGCCCCGCATGGGGAGAGACATGCAATAGGTGTCACAAGAAAAACCATTGGGGACGAGTGTGTAAATCAAAATACGTTTACGATGTTGATAATAGTGACAGTGAAAATACACAGGACGATGATTCGTGTGATTCGTGGATACAACCCTACTCCATAGATACGGTAAGTCAACCACAATCGTCCGCCCACTCCTCTGCTCCCAATAAGGCATTCGTAAACGTTAGCATCGGTCCCAATTTGCAGAACATACAATTCAAAATTGATACCGGGTCAAGCGTAAACACAATCTCTCAAAAACATTTGGAATCGCTCAATATCAAAGCCCCATTAAAAGCCCCTGACACAAGACTTACTTCCTACTCAGGCAATAACATACATGTATTTGGCAAAATAAATCTCAAATGCAAATACCGAGCATCATGGACGCAGGCTACATTTTACATTGTGAATAATGCACAGCCCATGATGGGTTTACAAACTTCGCTCGATTAAGGTCTGTTGAAATTAACATACGAGGTCAATGAACAAACGGACAGTCCTATCATATGTCATGTCTGAATACGGCGAACTGTTCAGAGGTATCGGAATTCTCCCGGGCAAAAGTAAATTGCACATTCGCGAAGATGCAATTCCGGTGGTAACGCCACCAAGACGCATACCGGAAGCCTTAAAATCTCGCCTCAAGTCCGAACTTGAGGAAATGGTCAAAGATGATATTATAAGGCCTGTATCGGAACCGACAGACATGGTCAATCCAATCGTGGTTGTTGAAAAACCCAATGGCAAATTGCGGATCTGCCTAAATCAAAAACAGCTCAATAACGCGATACGACGTCCGCATTATGCAACGTCTACACTTGAAGACGTTGTCGCAAAATTATCAGGCGCAACGCGTTTTAGCTTACTTGATTTAACACACGCATACTGGAGTGTGGAACTAGACGAGGAATCATCGTACCTTACCACATTTGCAACACCGTTTGGAAGGTACCGCTACTTGCGCCTTACGTACGGAATTTCGGCTTCTAGCGACATTTTCGTCAAAAAGCAAACAAAATATTTGAGGGACTACCAGGTATTCACCCGCTCGCTGACGACATTCTAGTCTGGGGACGCACCCCCAAGGAACATGACCAAAACCTGACACAGGTATTGATACGAGCTCGCGAACGTGGTATCAAATTCAATCCGCTAAAATGCACAATCGGGGTAAAATTAGTGCCATTCTTTGGTCACGTGATCACTGACACCGGATTACAAGCCGACCCGAAAAAAATTGAGGCAATCTCAAAATTGAAGACCCCAGACAGCCGCGAAAAGGTCGAAACCTTGCTAGGACTCGTTAATTACATGGCAAAATTTGCGCCAAACTTAGCCGAGGTCACCGCCCCCATAAGGAGCCTCCTTAAGAAAGAGGTAGAGTTCCTGTGGGACGCCCCACAGGAAATAGCCCTGTCAAAGATTAAAGACATCATCACCCAGTCGCCAGTTCTAGGGTATTATGACCCTAACAAGCCCCTGATACTGGAAACAGACGCGAGCAAATATGGGTTAGGCTGCTGTCTTATGCAAGACGAGAGACCAATTGCGTTTGCCAGCAAATCATTAACGGACACGGAAATTGGTTACGCAGTCATTGAAAAAGAACTTCTCATGATTCTTTTTGGGTTAAAACGATTTCATCAATTCACATACGGTAGAGAAGTAATCGTTCACTGCGATCACAAGCCAATTTCTTCAATAATGAAAAAACCACTGGCTGCTGCACCGCCGCGACTATCAAGAATACTTCTTGCAATGTCCAAATACCAGGTCAATGTACAGCACGTACCCGGCAAAAAAATCCCTGTCAGTAACTGCTTGTCAAGACACGCATTGCCAGACACATGCCCCAAAATAATTGAACGCCTTGATAGTCACGTGCACACGGTATTTCAACAAATTCCCGTCACAGATCGCAGACTTCAAATAATACGTACCGAAATAACGAAAGACCAACAAATGACAAAACTAAAACGGACTATAACCGATGGCTGGCCGGAATCTGCGAGAAAATGCGATCGAAACATAGCAGAATATTTCAATCACCGCGATGAATTAAGCTCAGAAGATGGTCTGATATTCAGAGGTCACACATTAGTTATCCCAAAGTCTCTGCGAAATGAACTAATAGAGAAAGTTCATTCGTCACACTTGGGAATTACGAAAACACTGGAACGTGCCAAAGATTCGTTGTTTTGGCCTGGCATGTCTAAGCAAATAACTGATTACGTCACTAATTGCCCGACTTGCCTTACTCACAGAGATGCAAATACCCCAGAACCTCTGATAACGACCGCATTCCCAGACAGACCCTTTCAGCAAATCGCCACTGATCTGTTCCACTTTAACGGACAAGAATACCTGTTAACAGTCGACTACTATAGTAGGTTCTTTGAAATTGACCATTTACCGAATACACGATCACATACAGTGATAACGAAATTGCAAAAACACATGTCAAGAATGTCAATTCCCGATATCCTGATATCGGACAATGGCCCTCAATTTTCGTGTGCTGAATTTAAGAAATTTGCCGATTCTTGGGGATTTGAACAAAAAACGTCATCACCAGGTCATCCACAAAGCAATGGTTTGGCCGAAAAGACAGTAGGGACAGCTAAAAAGCTGATGCAAAAAGCATTAAATATGAAAACCGACGTATACTTAGCACTACTCGAATATCGCAATACCCCGTTACAGTGCGGTTACACACCTAGTCAATAAGCCCTTGGTCGTCGAACCAAATCAATTGTACCGATCACAAACAAAGCGCTGCAACCTGCAGCAATCAATGACAAACAGTTACGCACACGAATGCAAAAATCTAAGGCACAGCAAAAGTCAAACTTCGACAAAACATCGCGAACGTTAGGGCCATTATCAGTTAATGACAGCGTTCGTATTAAGTTTGGAAAAATCTGGAAAATTGGAAGGGTCATGAAAGTTCACAGTGACCGCTCGTACATAGTTCAAACTGCCGATGGTGGCACGTATCACAGAAACAGGTCAGTGTTGCACAAAACGCGCGAAAATACCAGCAATATTGAGCCATTCGACGCCTTAGTTTTACAGCCTGATGAACACCCTCATAATACCCCCCAAGTTGAAGTGTCAATCCCAGATCCCCGAAATAACCCAGATACAGGATATAGTACATGGGCAGGACGATTAGTGATTGGCAACCGTAAATATGCAGGAAATGAATGGATGAAATAGAGAAAATTAAATTCTAACAAAAGAAAGGCATTTGAATCCATAGTTTGATTATAAACTAACATTTATGATTGGTCAATATTTTGTTGAAAACTCTTGATTTATTTTCAACGTTTTGATATTATCATACCATATGTATTATACAAACATGTAATGTATTATAACAACATAATCATATTTTGGTTTTGCTTTTTAAAAAAAGAGGGAGATGTTCTATTATGAAATGTTCTACTATGAAATAGACTATAGCCACCACTATTTACATTGTGAAACAGACTACGTCTCCCGCCAACGTTAACCCTGTACCCTGTTCTCTGATGCCGCACTTCTAGATTAAGCAGAAGCACGTGTTGTGTTGTTCTTAACATTAGTTAATACTCATTAGAGTTGACGTTCATATAAGTCATATACACAATAGTGTCATAATTATAAAACAAAACTAAATACTGATTTCAACTTGATGAGACATTTTGTAGCTGGGAAATCTCACAGAAACCAGAATCATTACTTCAGTGAGCAATTTCATACGGACAACAAGGATAATGCTGGCAAATACTGCTGGCTTAGTGTTCTTGTCAGAAACCTTACCCTTATGAAAACAGAACAACACACAGCTGACAAGAGCTTGTATAAAGTGACACATCTGTTGTGAAACCTTGGTGAGACAATACCGCCATATTACAGAGGGCATATATGCAAGCTGGCCAATAATGGCTTAAGACCCATTTTTGCAAGTTGGTCATATACCCTTACCACTTCATTTGAAGGTGTATGTTATAATTGGAGCACCACAATCGAAACCATTTTGATCAAGGACACTTTCTAGGCAGTATAATTATCTTTAAATATAATTAGACCACTAAACTATTGAGAGCTATTGGATACCATTTTAGGAGTGACCATAATATTTAAAGTCCTTTCTAGATATGGACAATCATTTCCTAGCCAATCAATTGTTCTTTTGTGATGACTCCATTTGTCATTTTAAATTGACATTTTTACTTTCATTTAATGTTTTCAAATGGAAACCAGCCTCCAATTAATAATTTTTGTGGCTTTTAGCAAATAGATTGATTGACCAATTTTATTGTACATAAATTGGAACAGTAATAATGACCCAGTATAATTGGCTTGTACACAACCTAAATCAAAATTGCGAAGGCGATGGGCAAAGAATAGAACAATAAAATGGTACTCAGTTTCTGTTTATTGGATATTTAAACAATCACATCAATAACAGAAATTAAACTAAACAATATCATTACTAAAGCCTTAAAAACTGGTTTTGACCACAAATCAGTTTGCAACAGCAATATATCTGCACACATAAATGGTCTTTCCTGCATCAACTTATCTTTGACAAAGGATTGCTAAAACTATGTAAATTGTAAAATGTTTTTCCTGTTTCCAGATACTTAGGCCAGAGTTTTTTAATTAAAAGATTTTCAGATTTTTTTCCAAAACATGTCCAGTAGGAGGACGGAAAAAAAAAAAAAAAAAAAGATGGTGACCAAAAATGCACTATGCTAAAAATGTTATAGTATGAAGTTCTTTGTATATTTCATGACCAAAATAATAAATGTCAATGAAATTTATTATGTTCTAAACATTCTCATACAAATCTTTAGCAATAAACACATTTATTAAAGGACCTGCATTTCATTCATACGAATATAATTATAGTTGCATAATTTTCTTTTATCCGAAACAGTTTCTGTTACAAATGAAAATGCACAAACATGCAAATATGTCTTTTGCAAGTAATTCCTTTTAAGACAAAATGAACATCTGAATTAAAAAAAACTCTGGCAAAGTCAGTCTTCAAATTAAAAAAATCTTAATCTGTCGTCCAATCCCCCATGTCACTGCCTAGGCACTTTAATATTCCTCTATTAAATCAACATCTTTTATATGTAATTCAAAAATGAAACACGCCAAGTGTTGCTCGAGTATTAAAAGAAAATACAAACCAAAATCTATTAGTTACACAATTAACAAGATTAAGCTTGTGATGGTTTAATATTTAAAATTGTAAAACACAAAGCTGTACAAGTTTCCCACTACAATCTTATAGCAAAGAGGTATTATGTAGAGATAGAATAACACATTTTTAATACATTGCACCTTGAAAAAAGTGGCTACAGTATGTCCTTCAATGTTACATTTTGATGAAAAACAGATCTTTTAAAAGTCACTATAAAAGTCACATAATAATATTATACCACCTTGCCAAGACTATCAAAACAGATTTGTATTTTATCAATTATAAAGCAATTAACCCTTTGCATGCTTTGAAATTTGTGGTCTGCTAAAATGGCGTCTGCTGAATTGCTACAATTTATTAGCATTTTCTTTGATTTTTTTCAAAGAATACTATCAGAATAGCAAACAGTTTTGATCAGGATAAGACGCCAAGTTCTGTGGCGTCTCATCTGGATCCAAAACTGTTTGCAAAGGCCTTCAAAATTCGGTTCTCACACTGAAAGGGTTAATATAAAAAATAAATAAAATCATTATTTTTGGTCAGCCTGCTAATTGCAATGACAGGTTTGCCAAATAATGAATATATTGCATATATAAAATTGTAAAATTTCTTAAATAATTTACAAATGGTTTACCTGGCGGATGGAAGGTAGCAGTAATTCCTCCTCATAGCCATTAGGACATCAAATGCATTTTCTTTTATAATACTACGATCCTGTGGGGTTTGGTACTTTAAAATAGCATGTATGCATTTCAATTCGCTCTCGACCAAAACATTCACTGGCATAGATGGGTCACACTTAACCTTATCTGTGTCAATCATTGTCTTAGACGCTTCAAGTGAAGCGATTTCGTCGTGTTCATTAACATGTTTGCGCACAACATCGCCAATTGATTGGTCACTAATGGCTTTGATAAATTGTTTTGTTGTTTTAGCATCCTGGTAAATAATAAGTCCAAACCAGTATAAAGTCATCGGGGTCTCGCCACCATTTTGAATGTTTTCAGTAAAAATGATCGATGTTACAGAAGCGCTTATGATACATTTTCACGCGATATCGGTAAATGCTTTAAATAATTACTTCTCTAAAACCCGAGACGCGTTTTGTGTCTAAAACCCGGCTTTTGGCACCCGAAAAAAAAAATCCGAGATTGAAATTATATAATTTTTTTTTTTTGGTTTCGTCAAAAATAAGAGTCGGCGGGTCCGAAAATCTATTTATTAAAAAACTCTGGCCTTATTCTCTTATTTATCCTTGCCCACTCAGAAGCAAAGTGAAAATGGCTATGTGCAAACAGAATAAAACCAGAACAGCCTGCAAGCAACTCACAGACAATTCTGGTTTTATGCTGTTTGCTGCTCATCAGTATCTAAGCATTGGAAATGAAGCCTATACAACTTGAATCTAGTAAGAAAAGTCTTTATTTAAATTTAACTTTGTAATGGACTACAAATGCATCAAAATATGTATCTAAGTGGTTAACAGTTAATAAGACCCATCACCATGAAGGACATTAGAGTGCTTGCCTTTATAATTCAGGAATTACATGGTTGGTGTTGCATAAATGCCATGAGCATTTCAAAAAATTTACTGATCACTAATATTTTTCAATTCACTATTTTTTGTAATTATTAAAAGTATGATAATGAATAACACTGAATTCTTTTTTGAAATTTATGATTGTTCTGTTTTATCATTTTATCATTCAATCTTTTTTGATCATAAGAATTTACATGTGCCATTAACACAAATCTTTGCTAAAGGACAAAAAACAAAAGTCCCCAATAGGGCCTGGGTCGCTCACCTGAGAGACTTAGATGGAAAGAAACAAAGATTAAAACTCTTCAGCAAATATTTCAAATTATTAGTATGACAAGACTGACTTTAAAAATAAGGTGTTCCAAAGTATTCACAATAGGCCTATATAGAAAATTACCCCACCCACCCTGGCAGCAATGTTTTTAATACCCAGATTTTCTTTTAATATATATATATATATATATAAGGAAAATGCTTCTTACAAACATATAGAGAAAACTGCCCCATCCCCTGGCGGCAATGTTTTTCCACTGATCACAACCATTTTCAAACTCATCCGACATTTCAATAAAACCAATGTTTTGACCAAGTTTCATGGTAATTAGCCAAAAAATGTGACTTTTAGAGTGTTCACAGGCTTTTTAAGTATATAAATATAAGGAAAATGACCCCCCCCCCCCCTGGCGGTCATGTTACTAGATGGATCAAAACCATTTTTGAACTCAACCGTCGGATCCAGGAAACAAGGGTTGTTAACGTTGTTTTGTGAAAAGAAGAGGTTTGCTGTTTCAGCAGATATATACATATATGCGTTATCAGTAGTTTTTTTGTGTGTGTGTTTAATTTTTTCTAAGTAGACATTTGTTACCCGTTGCGAAAAAGCTTAAATTATTTTGGATAAAAGTAATATGAGGACAGTAATTTAATAATGAGCATCAGCAAAAGAAAATGGAAGTACATTTTTCAAAAAATTGTTGTCCAAATGTGAGATCATGAGATAAGCATCTCAGCATCTTATAGGGGATGACTGTTTACAATCTGTTTAGCAAGAACACTTTTAGATACTGAAAACAACCGTATTTGTTCAAGAGATTGTGTTTTTATAAAATAGTTTTTGCATAATTAGATAAAATATGTTGAATTGTTTTCATATATCAAAGTCAGTTATAAAAAAGTAAATAAGTATGAGAATATGTACAGCTACTAGAAAGTCAATATTGATCTTCTTTTATAGGACAAAACATCACTTGATCTTTCTTATAGTTATAGATGTGTGCAAATATAGAAGTAAACACACACAAAACATTTGAAAACGTATCATATCAAAACAACTATCAAACTTTTTGTAATTTAAATGCACAAAAAATCTGTAGCATAAATATATTATTTTTGCAAAAACAAATGCAAATCAACTTTTCTTCAAACAGTTGTTTGTGCTTCTTAAAAGATGTGATGAGTTGTTGTTTTTTACTACCAAATTGTTCACATATTTTGACAAAGTGTTTTTAAACAACTGGAACAATTTTAGGACTCACCTTGCATTGATATTTCCAATTGAAAGAACAACAAAACCTGCTAAAATCACAAATCTGTCATAATCACACACAAACTACTGACTAACTGAAAATTGTAGGGGTAAAACATTTCAAGTTGTAATGTTGTATGTATCTTATGAATGGTTTCCATCTGACATCAACACAAAGGTCTTTGATGAAAGTGACCAGTTAATGGGGTCAATTTTCAGGAGTGTTACACAATTACCACCTGGCAACAATGCAGGCACAGGTATAAATGAGTTTTATAGAGAGTAGCCTAGGATAAGTGAATGAAAAGTCAAATAAGATTCATATGTAACACTTCTTGTTGTTTTATTGTTTTTTACCACTATTTAAATTTCTGCAAATATATAGATAACAATCATAAGTAATGGCAATAATTAATTTGAGTAATGCAACAATTATAATTAGATATTTGGGTTTGACATTGATGTTTCTGAATCCATTACCAGTATCATCATAATCATCATAATCATCATAATCATCATCATCATCATCATCATTGTGCACCAACATCAGATTCCGCATAACAACTAGAGTGTTAACAGGTTTTAATATAGTCATATTATGAAAACTGCCGCTACCCTGGCGGCCAAGTTTTCAACAAACTGTAACCATTTTCTAACTCAGCCAAGCTAACGATACAACAAATCTTCGGACCAAGTTCCATGAAGATTGGGCTATAAATGTAACTTCTAGAGTGTTAAAAGGTTTCACTATAGCCATATAAGCAAAGCTGCCCTGACCCCTGGCGGCCATATTTTTCAACAGACCGAAACCATTTTCAAACTCAGCCTAGCTATCATAAAAACAAATGTTCAGACCAAGTTTCATGAAGATTGGACTATATATGTGACTCCTAGAGTGTTAACAAGGTTTAACTATAGCCATATAAGCAAAACTGCCCAGCCCCCTGGCGGCCATGTTTTTTTACTGATCCAAACCATTTTCAAACTCAACATTCGTATCCAGACAATAAATGTTCTGACCAAATTTCATGAAGATTGGACCAAAAATGTGACTTCTAGAGCGTTATAATGTTTTCACTATAAACATATAGAGAAAACTGCCCCACCCACTGGCGGCCATGTTTTTTCACCAATCTGGACCATTTTCAAACTCGTCCGAGATATCACTGAAACCAATGTTTTTACCAAGTTTCATGATGATTGGGCAAAAATTGTGACTTCTAGAGTGTTCACAAGGTTTCTCTATAGCCATATAAGGAATACTGCCCCGCCCCCTGGCGGCCTTGTTTTTCAATGGACCAAAACCATTTTTCAACTCAACCAACATATAATAAGACAAACATTTTGACAAAGTAACATGAAGATTGGGCATCAAATGTGACTTCTACAGTGTTCACAAAGTTTGTTTTTTTTTTGACCTAGTGACCTAGTTTTTGACCCAACATGACCCAGTTTCGAACACAGTCAAGGTTTCATTGGGAAAAAATGTTCTCACCAAGTTTCTTGAAGATTGGACAATAAATGTGGCCTCTAGAGTGTTCACAAGGCAAATGTTGACGACGGACGCACGACGAACGATTGACAAAATGCGATCACAATAGCTCACCATGAGCACTTTCTTAAACATTTTGACAAAGTTACATGAAGATTGGGCATCAAATGTGACTTCTACAGTGTTCACAAGGTTTTTTCTTTTTTTTGACCTAGTGACCTAGTTTTTGACCCAGCATAACCCAGTTTCGAACTCTGTCCAGGTATCATTAGACAAATGTTCTCACCAAGTTTCATGAAGATCGGACAATAAATGTGGCCTATAGAGTGTTCACAAGGCAAATGTTGACGACGGACGCACGACAGACGACGGACAAAAGGCGATAACAATAGCTCACCATATGCACGTTGTGCTCAGGTGAGCTTAAAACTGACACTTTTATTAAAATAAACCAAATGATATATCAAAACTTTGTTAAATTAAGGTTATATGCAAAACAATAGTGTTTTTTTAAACAAAGTCTTAAGGTTATTATTTACATACTGCCTGATCACTTATTTGATCTTTTTCATAAATACTTCTCTTTGAAAACAAAAGAGGAAATTCCAAGTATCAAAAGATATGTTCTTGTGAAGCCAAATTATGAACAAGGGACAAATTTGTCACAAAACCAGGTTTTCATTGTGAAAAAAAAATCTGATAAAGGGAGAAAACTCAAACTGAACTTTTGAAATGAACAAACAAAATTAACCCCCTTTGTAAGTTTGTTTTAAAAAAAAAATCTATTTTTAGTTGTGGCGACTTTGACATTGGAGATATTGAAGTGATTCTTTCGTGCGACACACCGTCCCATGATGGTGAACAAATGTGCCAAATGATTTTAAAATCTCACAATGAATGACATAGTTATGGCCAGGACAAGCTCATTTATGGCCATTTTTGACCTTTGAACTCAAAGTGTGACCTTGACCTTGGAGATATCGACGTAATTATTTCGCGCGACACACCGTCCGATGATGGTGAACAAATGTGCCAAATGATTTTAAAATCTGACAATGAAAGATATAGTTATGGCCCGGACAAGCTTGTTCCGCCCGCCCGCCAGCCAGAACGCCAGCCAGCCAGCCAGCCCGCCCGCATTCGCCAATCTAATAACCAGTTTTTTCCTTTGGAAAACCTAGTTAATTAAGACCCAGAAGGAGATTTTGGGTGGGAAACTAATGTGAGATGCATTTAATAACAGCCAACAAGTTTTATCTTCCTATTTGATTACAGCTTGTCAAAACCAATAGAAATAGTAACAAACATTTTATACATTGACAGTATACGATTACAGCATAGGGATGCCTAGAAGTTTGTCAGGTATAATCAGATGGTTATACAAGAACAACATAGGTTAATTGCCAGGACTATTAAAGTCACTGACAATTAGTATAAACATATGCAACACAATGCATGGAATTAGTAATGAACAGCAGGAACAATATACTGAGGAACAATGGCATAAGAGGAATGATGAAGTTTATTAGCGAAAAAGGTTAAAGTAAATGGGCCTTGCTCTGTGAAAAGGGGGTTTAATAAATGTGTGTAGTGTTATTCCAGATTAACCTGTGCAGTCCCCACAGGCCACTCAGGGACAACACTTTCCGCCTTAACTGGATTTTTGCAAAGAATACTTTCTTTAAAACAAGAGGGCCAAGATGGCCCTAGTTCGCTCACCTGAGAGGAGTTGGTTCATTCAATCTCTACCAAATGTCAAATTTGACCTAGATATTGTCAAGACAAAACATCCTGGTCAAGTTTCAGCATTATTGAACCAAAACTCTGGCGTATGGAGTGTTTTTGTTTTTGTAAGATTTGACATGGTTAACTATATTTTGAGTTGACCCCCCTTAAAAAACATCAAACTTTGCTTACACAAATAAATATTATGACCAAGATTCATAAAATCTTAAACAAAATTGTGACCTCTAAAATGTTTACAAGGATTTTGTATAATATAATGAAAGCTTTGACAATCCAAAGGCAATCAGGTGAGCTATAAGTGTGTTTCACCGATCTGAGCCATTTTCCAACTTGCTCAAGAAATCAATAAAACCAATGTATTGACTAATTTTCACGATGATTAGGCAAACAATGTGACTTCTATAGTGTTCGATCACAAGGTTTCTCCCTATTCACATAAGAAAAATTGCCCCCCCCCCCCCCCGCAGCCATGTTTTTTGACCGATCGGGACCATTTGCAAACTCATCTGACTTATATATACATGTATAACCAATCTTTTCACCAAGTTTCATGATGATTGGGCAAATATTTTGACTTGTAGAGTGTTCACATGCTTTTTACTATATAAATATAAGAAAACTGCCCCCCCCCCCCCCGGCAGCCATGTTTTTCAACTGACCCAAACCTTTTTGGAACTCAACTCTCGTATCGAGGAAACAAATGTTTTGACCAAATTTCATGAAAATTGGGCCAAAAATGTGACTTCTAGAGTGTTACATGTTTTCACTATATACATACAGAGTAAAATGCCCTGCCCACTGGTGGCCATTTTTTTCCACCAATCTGGACCATTTTTGAACTCGTCCGAGATATCAATAAAACCAATGTTTTGACGAACTTTCATGATGATTGGGCAAAATTTGTGACTTCTAGAGTGTTTACAAGGTTCCTCTTTAGCCAAATAAGGAAAACTGCCATGTTTTTCAACGGACCAGAACCATTTTGGAACTCAACTCTCGTATCAAGAAAACAAATGTTCTGACCAAATTTCATGAAAATTGGGCCAAAAATGTGACTTTTAGAGTGGTCACCTGTTTTAACTATATACATACACTGCAACGCCGATATATCGCAGACCGGTATACCTGTCTGTAGATCTGCCATAGTTATTAGCACTTTTCTATGAAATTCTGTAGAAAATGATATGGAATTCTATGGAAATCAATGGAAATCTATGGAATTTGATGGAATTCCATCCATTGGCCAATTTTCCATCTGAAGCTATTATGGAATTCCATGGAATCTCTCCTAAAATTCCATGCTTTTCTACGGAATACATGGAAAACACTATGGAAAGTTGGACTTAGCCATTTATTTCAATGGAAATCAGATGGAAAATAACATAGACATTTTCTTGGATGAAAATCGATGGAAAATAACTTTGAAAATTTTTGCTGGTTGTCTGAAATGTATTTGTAGTTTAATACATGTATGAATTTATTTGCATCATGTATTTTGTATTTAAAAGAAAATGCAATAAAGATAATTATAAATTTGTTCTAGAAATTGAAACAGTTCTGGAACTGTTCCATATTTGTGTTCTAAAACGTATGTTCTGAAATTGTTCCAAAACAGTTTTTTTAGAATAAATCCAGAACATTTGTGGAAAATGGCTTAGGACTGAAACTGTTCCAATAATATTCAAGAACCCTTTTAGAACATTTCAAGGACAAAATAAGGTCAAGAAATTTCTAAAAATGTTTTAAAATGTAGTTCTAGAACACATCTAGAATGCTTTAAGAACCAGAAAGTTCTACAAAAGTTCTAATGGGGAATAAGAACACATGTAGAACACCTTACAATTACAACTAGCCAAATAGACTTCATAGTAGCGACAGCAGCTGCAGCAGTAGTAGTAGAAGTTGTAGAAGTAGTAGCTGTATTAGTAGTAGTAGTTGTTGTTGTTGTAGTAAAGGTTGTTGTTGTAGTAATTGATGTAGTAGCAGTAGCAGTTGTGTTTTTTTATATCAGTAGAGGTGGTGGTGGTAGTAGTAGTAGTAGAAGTAGTAGCATTAACAGTTGCTGTAGCAATAGTAGTAGCAATAGTAGTAGCAGTAGTAGCAGTTGTCACTGCTGCTGTTAGTGCTGTTGTTGATGCTGTTGTTGTTGCTGCTGTTGTTGTTGATGCTGTTGCTGATGTTATTGTTGCTGTTGTTGTTGGTGGTGGTGGTGTTGTTGCTGTAGTAATTAAAGTAGTAGTTCTGCAGAAGTAGTAGTAGTAGTAGTAGTAGTAGTAGTTACAAGTCAAAATTCCTTAACCCTGTCCAAGTGGTATACACACTGTTTGTTCTCAATATCAAATTCAGCCAGTCCAGGTTGTCAAATAACAATCTATCTGATAAGCCCAGGGTGTGCTGTGCATCACATGTTGGGTATGTTTGCTGCAAATCTATTGGTTATAAGATATAAACGCCTTTTCTAATTGGCTGAATTCAAATACAGAAAGTTTACCTGTTAGATTGAAACACTGGAGTTAAGACATGGTAGACAATATACTGGTTTTACTTGTTTAAGAAATTTAACAAACAGTAGAGTTAATTAGTTTTTCCATTAAAAACACTTTCTTTAAATACTTATGTATTTATATCATTTGGAAAATGACATGAAATATTGTTAAAGAGTGATGCATACAGTGTTTGAGCAGTCTGTCTAGGAATAGAACAACAGCAGTTACTGAAGGTTTGTGATTTTTATTATTTCTAAATATTCCTTTAAATTTAATCTTCTTATGCCATTTTTGTAGACCTTTTTATGTGATATTTGATGTTTTAGTATGGCAAATATTAGTTTAAAAGCAGCTGTCACCCAAATTTTCACTAAGTGGAGTTTGCAGCTTGAAAAAGGAAGTAATAAGACCTATGTGGAGAAATTAATAACGTTGAATGTAGTATCGAAGTTTATCATGCATGGTTATGGAACTGAGGCTAAGGGAGTTTTGTACTGTGCATGTTGAGCACTCAATGCTCATTAATGGTGTTAATGTTTATTATTATCCCCCGCCATAGGCGGAGGGATATTGTTTTGGCTTTGTCCGTCCGTCCTTCCATCCTTCCGTCTGTCCGTCTTTCCATCAGTCCGTAGCCATATCTTGGAAGTGCTTTGGCAGATTTCATTAAAACTTGGTATGAGTATGTATATGGATAAGAGGATGATGCATGCCAAAAGGCATTGTACACCATTAGTTAATAACAGAGTTATGGCCCTTTGTATCTTGAAACAAGAATATCAGTGAAACTGATGGATGCTCCCCGATGATGCGCTTTGTCAATGTATGTGTTAATAAACACCTAAAAAATATATTATTAGCCTCGGTGACCTTGACCCAGTGACCTCAAACCTCGTCAAAATGTAGAGGTCCATGCAAGGTACCTACATGCCAAATATGAAAGCAATTGGTTAAGTATTGAAGGCACTATGAGAAACGGTGGCAAAAGTGTGACAGAAGGAAGTCTATTATTAGCCTCGGTGACCTTGACCCCAGTGACCTCAAACCTCATCAAAAGGTAGAGGTCCATGCAAGGTACCTACATGCTAAATATGAAATCGATTGGTTAAGTATTGAAGGCGCTATGAGAAATGGTAGCAAAAGTGTGACAGAAGGAAGTCTATTTTTAGCCTCTTGTGACCTTGACCTTGACCCCAGTGACCTCAAACCTCATCAAAAGGTAGAGGTCCATGCAAGGTACCTACTTGCTAAATATGAAAGCGATTGGCTAAGTATTGAAGGTGCTATGAGAAACGGTGGCAAAAGTGTGACAGAAGGAAGTCTATTATTAGCCTCTGTGACCTTGACCTTGACCCCAGTGACCTCAAACCTCATCAAAAGGTAGAGGCCCATGCAAGGTACCTTCATGCCAAATATGAAAGCGATTGGTAAAGTATTGAAGGCGCTATGAGAAACGGTAGCAAAAGTGTGACGGAAGGAAGGAATAACAGAGTGTGATGGAAGGAAGGAATAACGGAACTACAAACTGGCAACTATATGCTCCACCGAAAATATTTTCGGGGAGCATAAAAATGCTTTTTTGTGTGTCCAAGGCCATATCCTGGAAGTGCTTTGGCGGATTTAATTGAAACCTGGTACAAGTATATATATGGATAAGAGGATGATGCATGCCAAATGGCATTGTACACCATCTGTTAAAAACGGGGTTATGGCCCTTTGTATCTTTAAAAAATGCTTGTTTGAGTGTCAAATATAATACTTTTGTGTCCAGAAGCACATTGGAGGGGGATATCTGTCAAAGATTTTTGATAGTATAGTTGAGCCAACTAACTATAAACTTTGAATGTAAACAAAAGTCCACCAATGTTCCTCAGATAGAAGGAAAGGACTTGAAATTTTGGGGTCTATGCAAATCACAATACCGCAAAGAGGATTACAAAGTTTATTTATCTATTTATTTTTCGTGCTTTAATTTCTATTCTAATCTCATGCACATTTAAAAACAAATAAGAAATTATAGTCTAGATTATCCCTGATGATCGAATGTCAAATGTTAAAAGCAAATGTTCTTGCTGTGCTCCGCTGTATACGTCATACATATATTCAGTTCTCAGGTCCAGTTCTTTCCAGTTACCCGATCGGAACTACACAGTACACATCACTGCTACACTTTTTGAGGTTTACTATGATATGAATGCTTCCTTCCTGTCAGTGTGTCTCTCTGTATAATTTATTTGTAGTTGTCTTTATGAAACTGATGGCCAAGATTCAACTAGTTCTAGTATGCATCATACGTCTTATTAAACTTCTATCTTCTATCCCCTTTTCCATCAACTTTCTTCATCGTAATTCTTACACCAACAAAAATGGGATCTACAAGGATATAAGAATATCCATTCAGATCATTATGCTTATGATTAATCCCTTATAACAGCTTTCAATTATACCACATTTTACTACTTATCAAAATCACATGGCAATAACATAATATTTCCGTAACATCAAGCACTACAAGTTTTACAAGAAAAACGAAACAATACAGAATGATTACTACAATAATGCATATGTTGGACGAGAAAGATTATTGTTAAATAACATACCCCATTTAGATTCCTTCTATAAACACAACACTCTAGATGCCTCCACAATGTGGCCGACGATCAGAAATTCTGATGGCACCTCCTTCCACACAACAAACGCTCTGGTCTTAAGCCCAAATTCAACTGACTCAGAAACACACAGAAAACTCTCGAACTCTGCCATACACTAACCAGGCTTCCTTGAATAAACAAAAGTATCCCCATACCCCAGAACTGACCCTAAATTTCTCATTAGATTTGACCGTATGATTTATGATTTCAGGGCTTTCAGTACTCTTGGATGTGTATCCCAAAGCCGGTTTATAGTAACATTTATACTTGCTATTCTAATTAACTATATTAACATTTACACACACAAAAAAAAACAACCCTATTTCTTTGACACACCCCCCTGCTTAAGATGAAATTCCCAATTTCTGTCTCAACCTTTTGGATTTGTGTCAAGACTAGGTTCATGACTCATGTCCCAGATTTTCGACTGAGATAATCAGCCCCGACATTTTCAGTTCCCTTTATAGCAACAACAGTGAACCGGTAAGCCTGCAAAACAAGAGCCCAACGCATGATTCTGCCATTAGAATCCTTTGCCTTGTTCAGATATACCAGTGGCATGTGGTCTGTTTCTAACAGAAACTTCTTACCATATAAGTATGTGTGGAATTTCTGTATTCCCCACACAACTGCAAGGCATTCTTTCTCAACCACCGAATAATTTCTTTCCCTTTGCAGCAATTTACGACTTGCATATGCTACCGGAAACTTACCATCCTCATGTTCTTGCAGAAGTACTGCCCCTAAACCTACATTAGAGGCGTCTGTACGTAGAATAAATGGCTTACCTAAATCTGCCATTCGGAGAATTGGTGACATCGTCACTCGTTCCTTCAATTCCTTGAATGCCCTTTCATGAGGTGATTCCCAAACCAAGGTATTGGGTTTACCTTTCTTGGTGAGGTCGGTAAGTGGTACAGCCACAGCAGCAAAGTTTGGTATGAACTTACGATAATAACCTACCAGCCCTAAGAAGGATCGAAGTTCAGTCTTGGTTCGTGGTCTTTCGGCTTGAGCTATTGCTGTAACCTTCTGTGGGTTTGGTTCCACTTTTCCGTGCCCTACTTGGTGTCCTAAGATATCAAGTCTCTCACAAGCCAACATGCACTTGCTAGGCTTTGCCGTCAGTCCAGCATTTCGCAGGCGCCCTAAGACTTCTGCAATCAACGTAAGATGCTCCTCCCATGTCTCGGTGAACAGGAACATATCGTCTAAAAAGTTATCCACTCCACTAAGGTCTTTCAGCAACATTCTCATCATTCTGCTGAAGACAGCGGGTGCGCATGCCAGTCCAAATGGCATTCTTCGAAACTGCCATAGCCCGGTGTCAGTTGCCAAGCTAGTATACTTTTTGCTTTCCTCGGAAACTGGAATCTGCCAGTACCCCTTTGACAAATCAATTCTCGAAAAGTAACGACAGTGGGATAAGCGTGCAAAAATGTCATCCTGACATGGCATTGGCTCAGCATCAAAGACTGTGACCTGATTTAACTTGCGAAAGTCCACACAAAATCTATTAGTGCCATCTGGTTTCTTCACTATAACGACTGGTGATCTATATGGTGAATCTGATGGTTCAATGACACCCATTCGTAACATCTCCTGAACTTCTTTGTTTATGGTCTCCTTCACAGCATGTGGAACAGGATATGGCCTTGAACGAATTGGATCATCTGTAGTTGTTTTAATATGGTGTTCTACCAAATTGGTTTTCCCAGGAATGTCAGTTAACACGTCTTGGAAGTCTTGAAGTAATGTTTGCAAAGATTCGCATTGTTTGGCATCTAGGTTTTCACCAAGTTTGACATCTTCAACAGATTCTGATTGTTCTATTATAGGACATTGTATCTCTTCATTAAATCGACCATACTCACTTAAACAGTCCTTCTCACCACTTGGTACCTTGTCGTCTTCAATAATGGCCGCTGCGATATTTATCAGTAATCCAGCCTGACCAGTTTCAGCCTCATTGCCAATTCTCTCCACATATTTCTTCAACATATTGGCATGGTATGTCTTCACGTGACCATTGACGTCAAGTCGGTAGTCTGATTCACCAACTTTCTCTACAATTTCATATGGCCCTTGCCACTGCATGAGCAATTTGTTTCGGTTTGTTGGCAACAGAACTAGAGCTCGCTCTCCTACTGAAAATGTTCTTTGCCTCGCTTTCTTATCGAAGTGTTTCTTGTATTTTCCAGCAGATTTCTTCAGTTCTTCTTGTGCAAATTGCATTGTTTCTGCTAGCCTTTCCTTTAGGTCCAAAACGTATTCATAAACAGTTTTTACCTCTGCACTAAGGGTTTCCTGTGTCAACATCTCTCTTAATATTTGCATTGGTCCTCTTACTGTTCTCCCGTAGAGCAGTTCAAATGGAGAAAACCCTGTGCTTGCCTGTGGGGCTTCTCTGTATGCGAACAAGGCTGGCGAAATGTACTTGTCCCAGTCCTTGGGTCGCTCTGTACACATACGCTTTATCATGGACTTCAGCGTGCCATTCATTCTTTCCACTAACCCGTTACACTGGGGATGGTATGGTGTAGTCACTAACTGTTTCATTGACAACAGCCTACTTATCTCCTTCATGAGTCCAGATGTAAACTGTGCTCCCATGTCACTAAGCATTTCTTGTGGAACTCCAACTCGAGTGAAAATGTCTACTAATGCCTCTGCAACGGTTTCTGTCTCAATGTTCTTCAATGCCATCGCCTCCGGATATCTTGTAGCGTAGTCAACCACCGTTAATATGTACCGGTTTCCTCTGTCACTAACTGGTGTAATAGGTCCAATCAGATCAACAGCCACGCGTTTAAATGGTGTATCTATTAATGGCATTTCTCCCAACGGAACCTTGGAAACTTTTCCTTTTGATGTCATCCTCTGACAGGTATCACAGGAGGTACAGAAACGTTTCACATCTGACATTACCCCAGACCAATGAAATTGTGACAGTACTTTATCCAATGTTTTCTGCATTCCTAGATGTCCTCCTAATAAACTCTCATGAGCTATCTTCATGATTTCATCTCGAAATTCCTTAGGGACAACAAGCTGACAAACAGGTTCTCCCTTGTTATGTTTTGGAGACGTAAATTCACGGTACAAGAATCCATTGCGTTCATAATACCGAGAAGTATTCAGTTTTCCACACTGCTTTACCTCTTCCGACATTGCTTGTTCCTGGGCAGCTTGAAGAGTTGGGTCACTTTTCTGTGCTTCTTGAAACATCTGTGGATTCATCCCCTTGATCTGTGTTGGCACCTTTAGCGGTTTGATTTTGCTTACCTTTTCTTTTGAAGCCTGAGCTCTTGTGACAACTGCTGCCTGTTCGTTCACCGTTTCATCCACTTTCTTCTCTTCTGATATGGTCGTATATTCTCCAATTGCAATATCTCTGATTCCGTCAATATTCCCCAATATCAAGTCGTATACTGGACTTTCAACACACATGGCAATAACCTTACCTGTATAATAAGGTGTTTCCACAAACACTTTTGCCGTGGGGAATTGTCTCACTGTTCCATCAAGTAAGACACAATTCTGAACTTTCCCAGTAAAACTGTGGTTTGGTACAAGAGACCTCTTTACCACCACTGATGAACATCCAGTATCCCTCAAGACACGAATTTGTTTTCCGTTGACCCATCCTATGCACTCCGGCATATTTTCCCGAATAGGTCCATCACACGCTGCCGACATGACAGGTAATTTGTGACCACATGACAGACTTACCTTTCCTTGGGATAGGCCACACGCCGACAAACTAGATTTACTTACCTTTCGGTCATACTTGTCTTCAGGTCTTCTTCCACCTCTTGCTGGTTCCCAGCTTTTGAAACCATTACCTGAATACTGGCCTGATAGGTTACCACCCCTATGGTTGTTTGTGCCCATGGTGTTCCGACCATTTATCCTCGGGCAGTCTCTACGTAAATGTGGTCCATTGCAAACAAAGCAAGCCTTACCTTTCACACCATCTCTAGATTCATTCCCCGTTTTGCCATTGCCCTCATGGGCCTCAATATACCGATCTGCACAATCGGCCATCTCTGTTACTGAAGCAAACTTACGCTCCTTTAAGAACACTTGCAGTCCCTTTGAGCACCCATTCAAGTATTGCTCACGTAAAATCAAATCTCTTAAACCCTCATAGGTTTCGTCAGACCCAGCCTGACACATCCAATTGGTTAAGTAATCTCCCAATCGAATTACAAATTGAGACGCTGTCTCCCCTGATTCACATTTACTACTACGAAACTTTTCCCTGAAACCGTCTTCGTTCAGATTGAACCTTTTTAGCAGGGCATCCTTAAGTTTCTGATAATCATTAGCCTCAGCAACTGTGAGTCTCGAATACACATCCAGGGCACGCCCCTGCAACAGTGCACTCAAATTTGCACCCCAACATTCCTTCTTCCATCCAGCACTCTCTGCAAATCGCTCAAATCTTTTGAGATATGCATCCATGCTATCACGCTTGTCATCAAAATTGGGTAACTTTGGCAACTTAGCCTTAGTACCACTCTCACTAGTAGTACGACTATCACCTCTCTGTGACCCACTACGTAATCTTTCCATCTCAATTTCTCTCTCCATTTCTAATTTCTTAAATTCTCTCTCTCTATTTCTCTCTTCACGCTCATAAGCTCTTTCTTTCCTTTCTGCCTCCTCTCTTTCTCTTATAAAGGAGAGCAAAGTTTCCCCGGACAAACCGGACTTTTCACCCATTTGAAAAAGATTTTCCAAATCAGACATGGTGAAAATCAAACCCAATGAATAAGGGATTTAACAAGAAAGTTAACTCTTATAGTAACCTGCTGGCCCCTTTTAACAGTTTCTCCCCTTTGCCTGACCTGACCAGTGCCTGTGACCTCACACTGACCTGTAGCAAGTCCCCTTAGCGATAACAACCCAGGTATTAACAGCACAGCACACAGAGATAAAATTTCTCTTGAATTTACAGACAAGCTTTTATTTCCTCACTGCAGTATTTCTCTGTGATAATCGAATAGCATAACCCCACCCGTACTACCAGTTTTGTCAAAGATTTTTGATAGTATAGTTGAGCCAACTAACTATAAACTTTGAATGTAAACAAAAGTCCACCAATGTTCCTCAGATAGAAGGAAAGGACTTGAAATTTTGGGGTCTATGCAAATCACAATACCGCAAAGAGGATTACAAAGTTTATTTATCTATTTATTTTTCGTGCTTTAATTTCTATTCTAATCTCATGCACATTTAAAAACAAATAAGAAATTATAGTCTAGATTATCCCTGATGATCGAATGTCAAATGTTAAAAGCAAATGTTCTTGCTGTGCTCCGCTGTATACGTCATACATATATTCAGTTCTCAGGTCCAGTTCTTTCCAGTTACCCGATCGGAACTACACAGTACACATCACTGCTACACTTTTTGAGGTTTACTATGATATGAATGCTTCCTTCCTGTCAGTGTGTCTCTCTGTATAATTTATTTGTAGTTGTCTTTATGAAACTGATGGCCAAGATTCAACTAGTTCTAGTATGCATCATACGTCTTATTAAACTTCTATCTTCTATCCCCTTTTCCATCAACTTTCTTCATCGTAATTCTTACACCAACAAAAATGGGATCTACAAGGATATAAGAATATCCATTCAGATCATTATGCTTATGATTAATCCCTTATAACAGCTTTCAATTATACCACATTTTACTACTTATCAAAATCACATGGCAATAACATAATATTTCCGTAACATCAAGCACTACAAGTTTTACAAGAAAAACGAAACAATACAGAATGATTACTACAATAATGCATATGTTGGACGAGAAAGATTATTGTTAAATAACATACCCCATTTAGATTCCTTCTATAAACACAACACTCTAGATGCCTCCACAATGTGGCCGACGATCAGAAATTCTGATGGCACCTCCTTCCACACAACAAACGCTCTGGTCTTAAGCCCAAATTCAACTGACTCAGAAACACACAGAAAACTCTCGAACTCTGCCATACACTAACCAGGCTTCCTTGAATAAACAAAAGTATCCCCATACCCCAGAACTGACCCTAAATTTCTCATTAGATTTGACCGTATGATTTATGATTTCAGGGCTTTCAGTACTCTTGGATGTGTATCCCAAAGCCGGTTTATAGTAACATTTATACTTGCTATTCTAATTAACTATATTAACATTTACACACACAAAAAAAAACAACCCTATTTCTTTGACAATATCAATTCAACGAATTTGCTTGTAAATAAAAAAAATTAAACCAATAGAATAATTATTGGTTTTTAGGTATCAGTGTGCATTTTCATACCAATAGAATTACACATCATTCTAATTATAGCAATAATAAATTTGTACTAATCATTCAGCTTTGTTTGAATTTCACGTATGTTATTTGGTCTGACAGAATAACCTAAGGTCTTACAGATAATTCTGACCAGTCAGACCAAATGTCTGACTGAAGGCTGTTGAGTTTCAGGAAGTCTGCTAAATGGGGCAATAAATCAAGGGCGAGCATCTGGCACCTGCAGTGAACATGTGATGTGCAACTAGATGAAGACATCATATGTACAATTTTGTTAAAATTAAAGTGTCCAGAAAATTAGAGTCATTATTAGTTAGTATAAGGAAACATCTGGGAGTCTGAAGAATAAGTCAAAAAAGTTATTTATCTTGGCTACAAATTGGGTGTCCCATAACTAAGAGTCAGCCAGAAAACTTATGAGTAGTTACAATGTTCTTATTAATGAACTTAAGAACATAGTCCTAAATAACCCATTGTTAAATTTATTTGAAAAAAATATTCTTTATCAATGGGTAGTGGAGGTAAATGTAAAAGCCAGTTAATATATTTTGAAAACAAGGGCTGTTTGTAAAACATGCATGCCCCCCATATGGGCTGTCAGTTGTAGTGGCAGCCATTGTGTGAATACGTTTTTGTCACTGTGACCTTGACCTTTGACCTAGTGACCTGAAAATCAATAGGGGTCATCTGCCAGTCATGATCAATGTATCTATTAAGTTTCATGATCCTAGGCCTAATTATTCTTGAGTTATCATCAGGAAACCATTTTGCTGTTTCGATTCACTGTGACCTTGACCTTTGACCTAGTGACCTGAAAATTAAAAGGGGTCATCTGCCAGTCATGATCAATGTACCTATGAAGTTTCATGATTGTAGGAGTAAGCATTCTTGAGTTATCATTCGGAAACCATTTAACTGTTTCGAGTCACTGTGACCTTGACCTTTGAACTAGTGACCTGAAAACCAATAGGTGTCAATTGCCAGTCATTATCAATGTACCTATGAAATTTCATGATCCTAGGCATAAGCATTCTTGATTAATCATCCTGAAACCATTTAATTGTTTCGAGTCACTGTGACCTTGACCATTGACCTAGTGATCTGAAAATCAATAGGGGTCATCTGCCAGTCATGATCAATGTTCCTATGAAGTTTCATGATCTTTGGCGTAAGCATTGTTGAGTTATCATCCGGAAACCATTTTACTGTGTCGAGTCACTGTGACCTTGACCTTTGACCTAGTGACCTGAAAATCAATAGGGCTGGTCATCTGCCAGTCATTATCAATGTACCTATGAAGTTTCATGAAATATAAAATATGAGCATCATAAATACACAAATATTTTATGACCTTTACCAGTTAAATTGGGAATTATAGCATCAATTTTCTTTAAAAACTTTTTATCTGCTGATTCATTAGTTGTGAATAATTGTGGATAAAATTTACATAAAACAGAAAAAAATAAACATAATGATATCAGTAAATGGATTAACTTCTTCAAATTCTTTCTTTCGATATTTAATACCTCTATTTCCAAACATCTAAAAGAAAAGCCATCAAAAGGTGTTGGGCACTGTTTACACTTCATTCTGAGATAGGCAGAAAATATATCCCCAGTCTTTCTCCTACAAACAACACTTAACAACCTATTAATAAACTAAATACTGATTTCAAATTGATGAGACATTGTGTAGGGAAATCTCTCAGAAACCAGAATCATTACTTCAGTGAGCAATTTCATCCTGAGGATGCCTGCAAATACTAATGGCTTAGTGTTCTTGTCAGAAACCTTACCCTTATGAAAACAGAACAACACACAGCTGACAAGAGCTTTTATAAAGTGACACATCTGTTGTGAAACCTTGGAAAATACCTCAATATTACAGAGGGCAAATATGCAAGCTGGCCAATAATGGCTTAAGAACCATTTTTGCAAGATGTTGGTCATATACCCTTACCACTTCTTTTGAAGGGGCATACTGATTGGAGCACCACAATCGAAGCCATTTTGGTAAAGGACACTTTCTAAGCAGTATAATTATCTTAAACATAATTAGACCACTAAAATATTGAGAGCTATTGGATACCATTTTAGGAAATATTATCAAAGTGATCAGAATATTTATAGTCCTTTCTAGATATGGGCAATAATTTCCAAGCCAATCAATTGTTCTTTTGTGATGACTCCAATTGTCATTTTAAATTGACATTTTTACTTTCATTTAATGTTTTCAAATGGTAACCAGCCTCAAATTAATTATTTATGTGGCTTTTAGCAAATAGAGTGATTGACCAACTTTATTGAGCATAAATTGGAACAGTAATAATGACCCAGTATAATTGGCTTGTACACAACCTAAATCAAACTTGCGAAGGCAATAGGCAAAGGATCAAACAATAAAATGGTGCTCAGTTTCTGTTTATTGAATATTTAAACAAACACATCAATAACAGAAATTAAACTTAACAGTATCAGTACTTATGCGTTGAAAACTGGTTTTCACCACAATCAAGTTTGCAACAACAATATATCTGCACTCATAACTGATCTTTCCTGCATCAACTTGTCTTTGATTGCTAAAACTATGTGAATTGTAAAATGTTTTTCCTGTTTCCAGAGACTTATTCTCTTAACCCTTTCCCACTCAGAAGCAAAGTGAAAATGGCTATGTGCAAACAGAATAAAACCAGAACAGCCTGCAAGCAACTCACAGACAATTCTGGTTGTATGCTGTTTGCTGCTCACCAGTATCTAAGCATTGGAAATGAAGCCTATAAAACTTGAATCTAGTAAAAAAGGTTTTAAATTAAATTTAACTAAAATTCTAAGGGACTACAAAATATGTATCTAAGTGGTTAACAGTTACTAAAACCTATCACCATGAAGGACATTAGAGTGCTTGCCTTTATAATTCAGGCAGTCCAAGGTTCAGGCGTTGCATAAATGCCATCAGAATTTCAAAAATCTTTATTGATCACTAATATTGTTCAATTCACTATTTTCTGTAATAATTAAAAGTATGATAATGAATAACACTTAATTCTTCTTTGAAATTGATGATTGTTCTGTTTTATCATTTTATCATTTACTCTTTTGTGATCATAATAATTTACATATGCCATTAACACACATCTTTGCCAAAGGATAAAACAATAAACTGACACTTTATTAAAATAAACCAAATGATACATCAAAACTTTGTTAAATTAAGATGCTATGCAAATCAATAGTTTTTCTTTAAACAAAGTCTTAAGGTTATTATTAACATACTGCCTGATTACTTATTTGATCTTTTTCCAAAATACTTCTCTTTGAAAACAAAAGAGGAAATTCCAAGGATCAAAAGATATGTTCTTGTGAAGCCAAATTATGAATTAAGACCCAGAAGGAGATTTTGGGTGGGAAACTAATGTGAGATGCATTTAATAACAGCCAACAAGTTTTATCTTCCTATTTGATTACAGCTTGTCAAAACCAATAGAAATAGTAACAAACATTTTATACATTGACAGTATACTATTACGGCATAGGGATGCCTAGAAATTTGTCAGGTATAATCAGATGGTTATACAAGAACAACATAGGTTAATTGCCAGGACTATTAAAGTCACTGACAATTAGTAGAAACATATGCAATACAATGCATGGAATTAGTTATGAACAGCAGGAACAATATACTGAGGAACAATGGCAAAAGAGGAATGATGAAGTTTATAAGCAAAAGAGGTAAAAGTAAATGGGCCTTGCTCTGTGAAAAGGGGGTTTGATAAATGTGTGTAGTGTTATTCCAGATAAGCCTGTGCAGTCCCCACAGGCCACTCAGGGACAACACTTTCCGCATTAACTGGATTTTTGCGAAAAAGACTTTCTTTAAAACAAGAGGGCCTCGCTCACCTGAGAGGAGTTGGTACATTCAATCTTTACCAAACGTCAAACTTGACCTAGATATTGTCCAGACAAACATCCTGGTCAAGTTTCATCATTATTGAACCAAAACTCTGGCGTATGAAGTGTTTTTGTAATATTTGACCCGGTGACCTATATTTTGAGTTGACCCCCCTTACCTAACATCAAACTTTGCTTCAAAAATAAATATTTTGACCAAGATTCATTAAATCTGAAACAAAATTGTGACCTCTAGAGTGTGTACAAGGATTTTGTATAATATAATGAAAATATGGACAATCTAAGGGCAATAATTATGGCATTAATTATGTGATTTTGCTCATTATCAAACTTGACCGAGATCTTTCAGCAACTTTCATAAAGAATGCTTGAGAAGTATGAATGCTAGAGTGTTTACAAACCAAATGTGGACGGACGGACAGCTGACAAAGACCAATCCTAAAACCTCACCTGAGCAATCAGGTGAGCTAAAAAGTGTGTTTCACCCATCTGAGCCATTTTCCAACTTGTCCGAGAAATCAATAAAACCAATGTATCGACTAAGTTTCACGATGATTAGGCAAAAAATATGACTTCTATAGTGTTCGATCACAAGGTTTCTCTCTAGTCACATAAGTAAAACTGCCCCACCCCCACCCTGGCGGCCATGTTTTTTTACCGATCAGGACCATTTGCGAACTAATCTGAGATATAATTATACAAGAGCACCGCATAACGGGTGCCACGCTCGGCTGCAAAAGCTTGTCAGAATTATTTTTTTTTAGGTCAGTGACCTTGACCTTTGACCTAGTGACCAGCAAGAGATGTGTTTGTCAGAAACACAATGCCCCCTACTGCGCCACTTTGAAATAAAATTTATATTTATCATTTGATCATTTGGCAGGTATAGACATCATCTCCCTTTAAAGCTTTATTACTTCCCTTGGATTTTGTCCAATCCAACCGGGGGGGGGGGGGGGAGGTCTGTAGACAGTCAAAAATGACCAAGTCAGACATCACTGACAACCAAGGCCTGTGGTTTATCAAAGAGATCATAGCCAGAGTTCATCATGTATGTATGGACATAAGTCCACTGGTATTTAATGAAAACTAGCATTCATTAAACTAGCATACACAAATTAGAACAGGTAAGAAATGATAATTATATCAAGAGATGTGTTCATCAGAAACACAATGCCCCCTATTGCGTCGCTTTGAAATAAAACTGCTATTTATCATTTGGCAGGTATAGCAATCATCTGCCTTTAAAGCTCATTACTTCCCTTGAATTTTGTCCAATCCAACTGAGGGGGGGGGGGTGGGAGGGTCTCACAGTCAATTATGACCATGTCAGACATCACTGACAACCAAGGCCTGTGGTTTAAAATACATCATAGCCAGAGTTTGTTTTTCTTTTTCATAGAGTTGATCATGTATCTATGGATATAAGTCCACAGGTATGTAATGAACATTAAAGAAATAATAATTATATCATTCAAAAAAAAAACTTTGAAAAATCAATCATTTGAGTTACAAATAATCAAAATAATAAATCTGTACAGTAACTGTGAAAATAACTTCAATTCTTGGTAAGGAAATATATAATATGAGATATATAATTATATAAATTACTTCCCTTGAAAATAATTGTCTCTAACAAATCTCTATTTTTAGTAGCAAATAATTAAAAGCCACTACTGTGACTGTGATTGACCACTCGAAATATGCAGCTCCATGAGATACACATGCATGCCAAATATATAAAGTGGCTATGTTCAATATTGAATAATTTTCTCCGTTTTTAAAGCTTATTACTTCCCTTAAATTTGTATTATTTACCGTAGACCGTAAAGGATGACCTTGACCTTGACCTTTTACCACAATGTGTTTGTCAGAAACACAATGCCGCCTATTGCGCCGCTTTGATTTGTTTAACAAAAATTTATACGTGGGCAGGTCAGATAACTATGTCCATTTAAAGCTTTATACTTCCCTGGACTTTGTTTTTTCGACCCTAGACCTTGAAGGATGATGTTCACCTTGAAATTTTACCACTCAAAATGTGCAGCTCCATGAGATACACATCCATGCCAAATATCAAGGTGCTATCTTTAATATTTAACAAGATGCGTTTGTGAAACACAATGTCCCCCTATATGATGTTTGACCTTGAAGGATGACCTTGACCTTGTGAAGGATGACCTTGACCCTTCACCACTCAAAATGTGCAGCTCCATGAGATACACATGCATGCCAAATATCAAGTTGCTATCTTCAATATTGCAAAAGAATTTATAAAATAAGCGATTTGGGCAACATATATTTGACCTCTGACCTTCAAGAATGACCTTGACCTTGACCTTTCACCGCTCAAAATGTGCAGCTCCATGAGATGCACATGCATGCCAAATATCAAGTTGCTATCTTCAATATTGCAAACGTATTTATAAAATGAGCGATTTGGGCCCCATATATTTGATCTCTGACCTTGAAAGATGACCTTGACCTTTCACCACTCAAATGTGCAGCTCTATGAGATACACATGCATGCCAAATATCAAGTTGCTATCTTCAATATTGCAAAAGTATTCATAAAATGAGCGATTTTGGCCACATATATTTGACCTCTGACCTTGAAGGATGACCTTGACCTTGACCTTTCACCACTCAAAATGTGCAGCTTCATGAGATACATATGCATGCCAAATATGAAGTTGCTATCTTCAATATAGCAAAAGTTATTGCAAAATGTTAAAGTTGGCGCAAACAGACAGACAGACCAAAGGACCAACAGACCAACAGACAGACAGGGAAAAAACAATATGTCCCCCACTACTATAGTGGGGGACATAAAAAGTTACAGCCAATGTTAAGGTTTTAGCACGACGCCTACGGCGGACAGCGGACTTTGGACGGCTGACGACGAGCTGGCTATGACAATAGCTCAGGTTTTCTCCGAAAACAGCCTCGCTAATAAAACCACTCTTTTCACCAAGTTTCATGATGATTTGGCAAAAAATGTGACTTCTAGAGTGTTCACAAGCTTTTTTTACTATATAAATATAAGAAAACTGCCCCCCCCCCCGCCAGCCATGTTATTCAACTGACCCAAACCATTTTTGAACTCAACTCTCGTATCAAGGAAACAAATGTTCTGACCAAATTTAATGAAAATTGGGCCAAAAATGGGACTTCTAGAGTGTTCACATGTTTTCAATATATACATATAGAGAAAAATGCCCTGCCCACTGGCAGCCATGTTTTTTCACCAATCTGGACCATTAAGAACTCATCTGAGATATCAATAAAATCAATGTTTTGACAAACTTTCATGATGATTGGGCAAAATTTGTGACTTCTAGTGTGTTTACAAGGTTTCTCTATAGCCAAATAAGGAAAACTGCCCCGCCCACTGGCGGCCATGTTTTTCAACGGACCAGAACCACTTTTGAACTCAACCAACATATCATTAAGACAAGCATTTTGACAAAGTTTCATGAAGATTGGGCATGGAATGTGACTTCTACAGTGTTAACAAGGTTTTTCTTATTTTTGACCTAGTGACCTAGTTTTTGACCCGGCATGACCCAGTTTTGAACTCGACCGAGATATCATTGGGTCAAAGCTTCTGACCAAGTTCCATGAAGATCGGAAAAGAAATGTGACCTCTAGAGTGTTTACCAACAAATGTTAACGGACGGACGGATGGACGACGGACAAAGACCGGTCACAAAAGCTCACCTGAGCAATCAGGTGAGCTAAAAACACATATCATAAAGCGGAAAGTGTCTTCCTTGATAAGCCTGTGTGGACTTCACAGGCTAATCTGGGACAACACTTTACACAATTCCTTACACCCCTTTTCACAGAGCACGGCCAAAATTAATTTGTTTATATAGCTATGAGCTACTATTAACAATTTACACACACAAACACAAACAAACTTTACAGACTTCTATATGAGCAGCGCTAAAATAAAACTGGCATTAATTCATGTGGGTTAAGTGTTCTTCCTGATAAGCCTGTTTAATTGTCACAGGCTAATCAGGGACAACATTCTATTGTGTTTTTTTTAAGAAAGTCCTTTTTTTTAGCAACAATCTATTTAAGATGAAAAGTGCATGTTGTCCCCAGATAGGGCCTGTTCAGACTGAAAATGCTTATATTAGACACTATTTTACTATGCATTAAGCCTTATTTTCCTATTTTCCCACAGCCCTGCTCACAAAGAGTCAACATGTTAATGCCAAATAGGATGAAAAGTTTACAAAAACAAGAGCTGTCAGAGGACAGCGGGCTCCATTATTTGAGTGCTTGAAAGTATAACGTAAGCCATCATGGAGAAATTGTTTAAATTATTCAATAAGGTCAAGGTAATAGTTCAGGTATATTTTCCACAATCTATTGAACATTTGTAAAGACATAAAACAAACTAATATTATTTTATTTAAGAAATAATCCACGGGTAACCGTTGGTTATTGCGGTAATAACCAACGGTATGGAGTTCCTATGCGTAGGAATTAAAGGAATTTGATAACAAGCATTGGAACGACATACCGTTGGTTATTATCGCAATAATCAACGGTTTCCCGTGGATTATTTCGATTCTTACACGATTTCATAAATAAGTTATCCGCGATTTAAAGGTTATAAATGAGAATTATATTAACCGAACGTTCTCCACTTTTCCGCGAAAACGTGACGTCACCACAACAATTACAATCAAATGACGTCGTCTTCATTCATAAAATGTGCGCGGACAATCAAAGTGACGTCACTTTAAACAACCGTTGGTATATCGGGGTAATAACCAACAGTAGTTTTTCTTCTTTGTATATAGAAAACAAGTCGCGTGCCGTGGTAGAATTCAAGTTTGATGGCAATAGCTTGGGAAGTTTGGGTGGGAAGTTTGGACGGTCCTTCAAAAATAAAGTAAATAAATATTTGATTGTTTTTTTTTAACCATGTTTCAAAGAAAAAAGTATTATTTTTGGATTGGGTAGGGGGAGGGGGGTTGAGAGGGGGGTATAATGTGGGGTGTGGTCATTTATTAGACAATCTTTCAAAAATAACAAAAGGAAAAGAATTTATTTTTATTTTTTTGGGGGGGGGGGGGGCAGGGATTCTGGGTTGGGGCGTTGGATATTGTTTGGGTGGAATCCATTGTGGTATTCAGGTAAGTCTTGTTTTGTCAAAGTATTAATAAAATCTGATCATAAATAAAGAAGTTATGGCAATTTAACTAAAATGTATTCTTTTGACCTTGAGAGTCAAGGTCATTCAAAGGTCAAGGTCAAATTGAACTTGCCAGGTACAGTACCCTCATGATAGTAAGAAAATATTTGAAGTTTGAAAGCAATAGCTTTGATACTTTAAAAGTCAAGTGGATCTAAACACAAAATTTAACAAAATATACAGTTACTAAGACAAAAAAGGGCCATAATTCTAAAAAAATGCTTGATAAAGTTGTCTGCTCTTGTTTATAGATTGGGGTCATGTTTGTTAAGAAGTTTGCAAAATATGAAAGCAATATGTCAAGGGACATTGAAAATATTTGAGGTGGTACGCAAACTTTAACATAGATTTATCAATAATATGCATATTCTAAATGGAAAAAGGGCCATAATTCTAACAAAATGCTTGATAGAGTTGTCTGCTCTTGTTTATAGATTGGGGTCATGTTGGTAAAAAAGTTTGCAAAATATGAAAGCAATATGTCAAGGGACATTGAAAATATTTGAGATGGTAAGCAAACTTTAACATGGATTTATCAATAATATGCATATTCTAAGTGAAAAAAGGGCCATAATTCTTACAAAATGCTTGATACAGTTGTCTGCTCTTGTTTATAGGTTGGGGTCATGTTGGTAAAGAAGTTTGCAAAATATTAAAGCAATATGTCAAGGGACATATATAATATATATATATAATAGTCGAGCTAATAAAATGCTTATGTAAAACAATAAAATAATGAAAATCAAACAAACTCCTCAGATCATTGCAAACTGTTATGATTCTAAAAGCCTCTTCAGAGGCCAATTTGCACTCTAAGGCTTTATTTCTGGGAACACATAAGCTGATTTCTGTGATATTAACATTACAAGTGTTTCTTTTGCCAAAGTGGAGTATGCTAAGACAGTTTCAATGACTGAGATTTGACATCAAGGAAAAATAAATCCCAGAAAGCCAAATCAATTGTCTGTTACATTTATTTTTTTAGTGTTGAAGTGGTGTGAGTGCCTCTATGACCAAGACAGCTATGCAAGCTGAGAATAATGAACTCCTCACAGGGCTGACCAAGCTGGACAGGTTGCTGGGTAGAGGACACAGGTGAAGGGAAGAGGACACAGGTGCAGGGTAGAGAACACAGGTGCAGGAAAGAGGACACAGGTTGCAGGGTAGAGAACACAGGTGCAGGGTAGAGGACACAGGTGCAGGGTAGAGGACACAGGTTGCAGGGTAGAGGACAGAGATTGCAGGGTAGAGGACACATTATATCGGCCACCTCTTATGGAGGCTAAGAGGTATGAGAAATATCATTCAAGGCAAAAACAAGAGATGTGTTTGTCAGAAACACAATGCCCCTACTGCAACGCTTTGAATTAAAAAAAAAAATTAGATTATATGCGTTTAAAAAATATTACTTCCCTTGTGAAAATGATCTGTACCTGCCAAATGATATAAAATAGAAATTATCTTCCATTAAAGCTTGTTACTTCCCTTGGATTTTGATTTTTGGCTATTGAGTCATTATAAGTTATTATAGGAAAACATCTGGGAGTCTGTAGAATAAGTCATAAAAATTATTTATCTTGGCTAAAAATTGGGTGTCTACAAACTAAGAGAGCCAGAAAACTTACCAGTAGTATTAATGAACATAATCAACGTTGTCCTAAATAACCCAATGTTAAATTAGATGCACTGTTGCTATTTTGGGGATGTTTTTTTTATCAAGAACAGGTTGTCAAGTATGTTAACTGACAGTTCCAATCTTTATGCTTCTGGGTTCCAACCAATAAACCATTCAACAATCCTGGAGTTATAGTGATGGCAGATAAATATGGAGCAAAATACAGTAAATTACATTGACATAGCATGAAAACAGTTGCTGTTAATTATCTGGTTCTATCTTATACGATAATAAAATATAGTACTTGGAAGAAAACAACATGGTACCAGAATAAGAAAACATGATACCTGGGTAGTTGTTTACATACTCTACTGGTATTGATAAATTAATCTACACGGCCATTAATCACGTGCGCCACCTCTTTTTTGAGATGCATTAATAAATGAGCCAATGCAACTTCCGAGGTGGCGCTCAGGCCCGGACGTTTTGAAATTTAACAGATAATTTAATAGGGTGATGAGGTTTAATATATTTTTCAACACATTTCGCAAAAGTTTTAAAAATCGGCCAATGTTGTGCAATTCAGTGATTAAAAATTCATCGAAAATGTACAGAAACATACAATCACAACCCATTTGGAAACATGCGGACCTTAAAAAGTTGTGGCATGGTAGAATTCGTAAAAGCAAATCGATGTCTTTTGCCTGTGTGACGAGCAAATTCCCTGCCAATTAAATCGCTCATTACATAAAACGATTGCTTTGAACCTGTACAAGTTAATGCGTCCACAAAAACATCGGCTTCAAGACGATCTAATAGATACATTTGCATTATTCAAAATGAGACGGA